>NC_056735.1:727740790-727880790 GCF_019279795.1 Protopterus annectens
GGTATGAGAAACCTTAGAGGATCAAAATATACATTACAGTTTTGCATTGTGTAGTAAGCGGATTATGTGCTTTTTTAACATTCACTACAGAGTAAGGAAGGAAAATTTAGCCATTTTAGTTTGAGGAAGAGCAGAAAAGTGCATTGGACTAGTAGTGACTGGGCTGTCCAGGAGTGATAGCCATCAGTGAGTTAACAGGTAAGTGCCTATTTTGTGCAGTTTGCCTTCTGAAGTCCTGGGTCTTGTCCCAAGATGCTGTGTGATTGAGTTGCTGTAGGTACAGGTGTGAGCTTTGGTTAATGAAAAAAATGATTAGTGTAAGCTTACACTGAGGCTTACAGTGCAGTGTACAACACTTTTTACAAAAAAAAAATTTTTTTTTTACAAAGAGTCGGAGCAGCCAAGGAGTAGATTTATACTAGCATGTTGGACACTACAAGTTTGAATTGCCGTTGATAATTTATTGCATTGGGTGTGCTTTAGTGGTATAATGTCTTCACTGTGTCAAGCTATGCTGTTTTTGTTACATTTTTTTAAGGGAGTTAGTGTCCAATTAACCCCCCCCCCAAAAAAAAAAAACAAGTGATTTTAGTGATATGTTGAGTAGAGGAGAGGATTAATAGTAGCTAACTCTTCATACAAGGTGCAGAATAAAGTAGTTTACCTAGGCACTAACTTACTGTTGTGATGTGATCACAACTTAACGGCCTTTCCAGAAACACCATTAAGCAACTTCACTACATGCTTACAATACAGTATATGAACACCAAACTGTCTCTGTAGCAGATTATATGAACAGAGTCTGAAACTGATGTGCTGGAAAACATATTTATGAAGTAGTTTATATCAGTGGCCCAGCCTGTTGACAGGTTGTTTTCATGACTCATTGTAGTCTTCTTTGGTTAACTGATAACAGCTTTGGAACTAGTATCTGGAACCTTATTTCAATTTGTATGATTGATTAGTCTTTTGGCAACAGACAAAACTTTGGAAGTTGTATAAAAGCTTATTGGAAAGCATGTCTTGTATTGTACAAAAAAGTAAATAACTTCTATCATTGTTACGCATTTAAAAAGCTATGTTGAAGGAATTCAAAAAAACAATTAAGGTTAGAGGAGAGAGCTACAGAGGAAGAAGACTAAGGACAGGACAGAGAGGAATAATTTCTTAAAGCAAATAAAGTTTGTCGTACATGTGGTAAGAGCAGCATATAGTTTAATATTTCACATATTTATGCCATTTCAGCCCTGTTTACCAGGTAGGTCTTATTGAACCAAAGGACAGTTGATATGGCTGGTTTGTAGGGAAAAACTCCATATTGTAGGATTTAGATCATTTTGGGTAAACCCTGTCACTGAAGGTAGTTTTAGTGATTCCATGTAAACTCAATGCACTCCTGAGTACCAGTTTGTTGAAAAAATGCACTAAATCAAACAAAATTTTGAACAGTACTGCAAACCTCATACAAGGCACAACACCTGCTACATTGTGTAATCCTATGCCTGACCTTAACTGTAAATTAAATTTGACACTAGCTCAGACCACAGCTTTAACATCAAGGTCACTGACATTTACAGATACTGAGACAGTTGACCAACTTCCCTTCCCTTCCATTCAGTTTGATCAATTAAACCATATTCAGTCATATAGGTTTGTTGAATTGGCTTTCAGTAACTTTCTTCTTGACCTCTTCCTTTTAAGGTACTCTGAGCACAGTAAGGGCACTGTGGTAGAATTAGACCTCAGTAATGACCTCACTGCACTTCATCTAGTGCAATGTATGCACTCTTAAAATCAATTACTTATCACAGAGGTTAGAAAACAACAGTAGTTCCAAATGGATTAGGTATATCCTTAAAACAGTATACACACCAGTAACATTATGAATTACTTAACAAGTATATCACTGCAGTGCTGTGAGGTACAGTGTCACAATATGTGCTGTATTTGCATTCAACCTTCATTCTAGATTGGCTAATAATTAATTACCATGGAATGAGGTTTGACTGTTAAAAGTTTGTATAAAGTATGCCGTTAATGTTTTTTCTGACCATTTGATAAGATGTGAAATTTGTGGGCACTCCATGATAGCAGCTGAAGCATTAACAGTTGTCATCCAGAGCTCTGATTTAAATCTGTTAAAAAAGAGAATGTTTCTCATGAGACAAAAAAAAAAAAAAACTGTAGTGGATGTTTCCTTTGAAATTTATTTAGCTAAGATCCTGATGGAAGTTCATAGCTAATGTATTAATGGCAGCTCATTTCCAATGTTTTTGGACAAGTAACTGTCAGTATAAAACCTCAAGACAACTAGACTTATCTTGACACATGGAATTGTTAGTTTGATGAGCTATCTAAACAGCATAATGCTGAAAGTGTGGAGACCCAGGCTTCTATAACTAAAACTTCAGCAACTTAACACTAAGGTTCAAAATGTACGACAAAGATAAAAAGCTGTTGCTGCTAGGGCAGAATTGGATTTCAACCTTTCTGTGCTTGAACTTGAAGCAATGTTTCCTTTACAAGAATCTGTAAAAAGTGGTATCTCAGCTGGCTACATTGAATATTATTAAGCTAGTAGAAGAGACAGAAAACAAGATTTCATCATCCGAGAACAAATGTGTACATGTGCCAGCTAAACAAAATGATGCTGGCAATGGATAAACCTTTAGACATGGAAGCATGGAACCATCAGAATAACATTATATTGGGGGGTCTTACTGAACAATTTGAAAATGATTACCTTACTAAAATTGGTGAGGGAGATAATGTTTCATTTTTATAAATGAAAAACTACGCCCACAGTTAAGATTATCACAGATGTCTTGATACCTTTTAGATAGATATACATTAAAATGTTAAACGTAAAAGATGTTGTACAAGTCAGGAAAATGGCCAGGTCTATAAAAGACTATATATATGGAAGGACTGTAAGTTGAGATTTCTGACTAAAGTTATACTTGAACATAAACAAAAAAGACAAAAAAATAAAAATGAATAGAATACTGCACATTTGGTTAGTATCTTATCAAACACATTTTTAGTATCTTATCGAACACATTTTCTGTTTCAAAATGGTCCTTATAACAAAGCTGATCTTCAATCACAAAAAGAAAAAAGTACTAGGTTATAGCTGCACAACAAGCAATTTCTGTATTTGATAACCTTTTTGGTTTTAAGTCTGACTTCTGAACATATTTTGTATTAACTTATTTTACTTCCTGCTGTAATTTGTGGCATAGATGAGCTTTGCATCCCTGAAACATATAGCATGCGTGAGCTACTTTAAATATTCCTGGAAGTACTGAAACATCTTTGTTGATACAGTGGCATTTAGTGTTCAGAAATTATTAATGGCTTATATTTGTGAATATGTTGCCATACCTTTGAGGCTACTAAGGCCATTGTGGCTCTTTTTGATGATTTACTAAGATTAAATAATTGTCAGATTTAGTAAGGTTTTAATAATTAGTTTGAGGGTCTGATGCACTTTTATATTTTGACTGAACAAAGAAAATGAGTCAGAAATCATATTTTATTAAAAATGGTTTGGACATTGTTGAAAATTTATTTAGGAAATTCAGTTAGTCAGTTTTTATGGCCCACTTTCAGTTTGAAATTGCATAGCTAAAGTCTTTACAGGCAGGACAGCAAAGCTAGGAAGTTACAACCCTGTTCCTTATTTCTTTTACTGTAATTGAGCTCCTTGATAATAAGAATAATGGTGCTCTGTTTGATGTAACGAGGGACACAATTAAGCTATTGTCATTAAACTTTTTTTTTTATTTTATTAAGCTCTGTGATTAAACTTTTATTTTTATTTTATTAAGCTCTGTGATCATAATATACTACATTTGTACTTTGGGAACAACTTTGTTAGTTGTAACTTTTATTTATAACCTCTAGTAGTGACTGCTTGTGCATGATATAGGGTATCTTAGTGTACTAAATTTTGGGTTTCTAAGCATATTGTTGAAAATGTAGAGTGTTCTTGTCTCAGAGGGAATGGATAGATCTATGGGAAGTCTAGGGAGAGAATTGCATGTTAAAGAAAATGCATTTCTTAGTTAATATTTTACTATTTTCATGTTGATATTGTTTAGCAGTAGTACTGCATTACTTAAGAGTGCATTTTATTTAAATATCCTATTGTATCTGAGAGATCTCACTTAATATTATGATTTTGAAAGTGAATTAATACAAATACCTCCTAAAAGAAAACTGTTTTCCATTTATTTTTTTTAATAGCATGCCCAAATAGCCTTACCACAAGGAATTCATATGTTCACTGAGTAATGGTCTTCTGCTTAATAATAATTAAATTAACATTGTAATGGGTGCTGAAGTTCATATAAATAAGTCTGGATTTATGATTTTAGTTTAAAAAAATCTTGAGTAGTAGTATTCAAAAAGCCTGGTCTGTTAGGAAAATTGTGCTGCATCATTTGCAAAGATACTAGAATACAAAAACTGTTAAGAATTTTATAGTATGTAATTTCAATATATTACGTTTATTCATCATTATGTAGTTATCAGAGGTGATTATAATATCATAGACCCATAAATAGGTAGGTAATGTAAGGTAACTATCTGTAATGAAAATATTTTATAAAGTAGTTCAATAACTTCAAAATGCATGTAACTGAATAGGCCCTTTTGGATTCCTATACCCAGAAGATCGGCAATTAATTTTCTTTACAGAACTATAAAAGACCTGGTTCAGGTTAGACTTTTTTCCTGTTATCAATACATCTCGCTCACACCATTTTGTGGATGTAATAACATGGAAGTAGTAACAGTACCTCACTTCTTCACAGATCACTTGGGTTACAGGTGGTTCCTAATTATGATCACTTTAGGAAGGTTGACAAGTTAGGTGGGAACCAATACAATAAATGTCCTTGGTAATTGAAAAGTCATAAATTTCCTATGTATTTCATAAAACAATTTGGTTGATGTCAAATTCAAACTGGATATATTTCAGGCCTAATTAAAGAACAATTTAAAGGGACTTTGTATTGACTTGATATCCTCCTAAAATACATAAAATAAGAAAGTTACTTCATAAAATCAAATCTATGAAAAAATTGTAATAACAGTAGGGTAGAAACTCATATTAAAACACTTTGAACCACAAGTTCATTTAAAAGCCCAAATTTCTTGGCATGACTTGGGATTGGTAGTTCTATATGACTTTTACATTTTTAATATGAATTTTACCAGTTTAAAAACATATTCACAGCATTTCTTTGAGGCGTTATAGAGATCAGTATCAAAAATGGTATGATAGTTCAGATAGACAGGGGGCTCAAGAAAAGTATAGAAGGTTATCTGGCTCGTATAGTTTTCCTCAAATACCCTATAAATTTAGAATGAAATTGGAGTACCCGTTGAACATTGAAGACATAGTTGAAGTTTTATTTATTTATGACTGTTTGTTGACTGAGTAGGTGGGCTGGTCAGCCATGACCCAAGCTCTAAGAACAAATCAGAAATTACACAACATAATATTTTAGGAAAACAATATACTGTACAGCAAAGTACAGCTTCAGTACAGCCTGAGGAATGATACATTCACATTGATATATAACAATTGTATACACATATAATAGTATATGAAATATATGACAACTGTGTATAGTTTCTAAACATAGTAAAAATACACTTACTACAACTATGTACACTATGTAATATAATTGCAGTAGAAGCCACTGCATTTATACAGTTAAAATTAGTGTTGCCTGAGAAACTAGAATGAAAATGTTTGAGTTAAACCATTGCCATGGAAACAGCTTCAATAAGGAGACATTCTTTTAAAGGCCTCTTTAAAAGTCTTTAGTGTTTTCTCAGTTCTTCACTAGGTAGATAGTTCCAAATACCAGGTCTCGGTCTATAAGAGACTTTTTCTCCTGTAGTAGTATTAAATGAATGATGTCTCAGAGACAGATTGTCATTTTAAGTGCTTCTTGGAGAGTCTATGTGTTCATGGGGAAAAAAAGCACTTTCATTGGGGGGGGGGGCAGCAACTCTGTTTTAATAGTTTGAAGATTAATAGTAATAATAGTAATGTTGTCCTGATGTTCTTCGTGTTTCACTGTTGCAGTCATTACATTTGAGTAATCTTCTGGCAGGTTGCCCTCAGTCGGCCTGATTAACAAAGTCTTGGGTCCTGCGTCTTTCTTGCCGTGTGGTACCCTAAGCAGAAGCAGTTCGCAAGTGCCGGTCGGCCGACTCCTGAAATTTTCGTTTTCGAGTTTCAGAACCGAAGTCTTCAACTTAAAGCTAAGTACCCCATTGGGGAAACTTTTTCTTGCTCCTAACCGATGTCAGTAAAAGTTAATAATTGCATTACTTGTGGGAAGCAAATGCCTCATAAAGATTTTCATTTGTACTGTATTCCTTGCCTAGGCCCTGATCACAATGTACCTTACTGTCGGTTTTGTGCTTTATTTAATCAGCGCACTATCCGTCGTCGGTACATTTTTGCCTCTAAATATTTCAGTTCTCGGTTTAATTATCCAGAAATTACGTTGGTTAGCCATCCGACTACCGGGATTCTGAAAGAACGCAAAGAAAAAGACACCGAGACAGGCCGTCGAGGTCCAAAACTGCTGACGACGCTTCTCCTAAGCCAGTCAAACAGTCTCAATGACTTTCCTTTAAAATTACCAAGCACTTACCTTTTAGCCGCCCCTTTGGGGGGGAAAAATTGCTCTTCGTGCAAAAAACTGGGAACTCATAACCCAGGACAAATGGGTTTTAAATATAGTGTCCCAGGGATACAGATTTCATTTCCACATGTTGCCAACACCAAATGGGTGGCCAGACCTGCCCCCAACTCAGTGGGCAGAGGCTCAAAAACAAGTACTTTCCCTCTTAAACATGGGGGCTATTCAACCCATACCAGAAGAGGAAAAGGGACAAGGTTTCTATTCCAGGCTTTTCCTGGTACCCAGAAAAGACAAATCATGGCATCCAATTCTGGATCTGTCTACTCTAAACACCTTTCTGGACATTCCAAAATTCAAGATGCTGACTCTTCACCAGTTACTTCCTATGCTAGGCAACAATGCTTGGTTGGCAACTCTAGATTTAAAATAAGCTTACCTGCATATCCCAATCAGGGAAACTTGCAGAAGATACCTAAGATACCTATGCTTCAAAGCAGGCTACTTGCATTATCAGTTCTCTGTACTGCCCTTTGGCTTGTCTACTGCACCCAGGGTATTTACAAAGTGCCTAGCTCAAGTAATTGCATTTTGCAGGCAAAAAAATATTCCATGCTTGGACGATTGTCTAATTCAGGCAGAAAACCAGGCCATACTTCTAAATCATCTGGCATTTGTAAAAAGGGTTCTAACTTCTCTGGGGTACACCATAAACAAAAAGAAATCACAACTGGTACCCTCTCAACAGATTACATTCCTGGGTGCAAGTTTAAATACAACTGCCCAGATGGCTTTCCTCATGCAGAAAAGCAAATTCCTTTGGTAACTTACTTCAAACAAGTGGCCACAAAAACCCTGCTGTCTGCAAGATAAATACTGCAAGCCTTGGGGTTCATGGCCTCCTGCATTGTTCTAATTCCATATGCAAGACTGCATATGAGGAAACGTCAGTGGTACTTAAAAAGTCTATGGAGTCAACATTGTCACAGCCTGGAAACAATAATTCCTATCATACTTTGCCTACGCCTGGAGTTCCTATGGTGGGCAGAGGCTGACCAAAACAAGGGACTGCCATTCACACTACCCCCTGCCACCCATACCCTAACTACAGATGTATCAGACTATGCATGCGGGGCTCACCTGGCAGGGAAGTGCATTCAGGGCAAATGGAACCTAAATCAAATGCACCTACATATCAATCAAAAAGAAATGTTAGCTGTACAGAATGCTCTGACAGCCTTCAAGGACTACATTCTTCCAGGACAACTAATGGTAATGACGGACAACTCCACGGTTATTTGTTACATAAACAAGCAGGCGGTACACATTCCTACCCCCCTCTGCGGACTAGCCATGGCATTGTGGAACATGGCCTTGAGCTACCGAGTGCACCTACAAGCTCAATTCCTGCCAGGAAAATTGAACACACTGGCAGACGGACTAAGCAAAAATCTCATGGACCCACACGAGTGGAAACTGGAACCATGGATTTTCAACATGTTGACAAGCAAGTGGGGGAGCCCAGACATAGATCTATTTGCCTCCCCCCAAAACTACCAGTTGGACAAATTTTGCACAAGGACTCCCCACAAAAAAGCCTGGATAGTGGATGCTCTGTCTTTCAGTTGGAAAAACCTATCAGTCTACGCCTTTCCCCCTCTGCCTCTGCTCCCCAAAGTTATGCTAAAAGTAAAACAGGACAAACCAAGAATGATTTTGATTGCTCCAGACTGGCCACGCCAGGACTGGTACCCACTCCTGCGCAATGTGTCTCAAATATCTCCCTGGCATCTGCCTCAGGCACTTTCCTTGCTGTCTCAGCAGGAGAACCAAATTCTGCACCCTCAGCTCCCAACACTGAACCTTGCAGCTTGGCTAATCACTTAAATTCACCCTTAGCATCCCTCAGCAAACCTGTGATGGATGTCATCTTGGAGGTGAGAAGACCTAGTACTAGAAAATCTTATGTTGACAAATGGAAAAGATTCTGTGCCTGGAACCAATCTTTAGGGATGAGCACAGCAGTGCCCGATTTACCTCAGATTTTGCAATACTTAACTGAGATGCTTCACAAGGGCCTGTCTTTTTCCTCTATTAATATCCACGCTTCAGCTTTTTCAGCTCACTATAACACAGAACCACCCCTCTTTTCTCATCCCCTGCTCAAGTAGTATCTCAGAGGAGCAAAGAACTTGAGACCACCCAGGAGAGCTTCTACCCCTACCTGGGACCTTAACTTTGTTTTGGAAAAGCTCACTCTACCTCCTTTCGAGCCAGCTGCTACTACAGACTTAAAATTTCTTTCTTGGAAAACAGCCTTCCTTTTAGTAATCACTTCAGCCAGAAGGATATCTGAATTACAGGCCCTTATGGCAGTGGAGCCTTTCATCATCTTTCATGCGGACAGGGTATCTCTGAGGACCAATCCATCCTTCATGCCCAAGGTGGTTTCCAGTGTGGTTCTTAATCAGTCCATTCATTTGCCGACCTTCTATCCCAATCCACAGAACAAAGGGGAATGGATTCTGCATTCCTTGGATGTGCACAGACAACTTAGATTCTACTTGGACAGAACTAAATTTCGAAGAAAATCTGAACAATTGCTAGTAGCATTTGCTGCTGGGGCAGAGGGGAAGGCTATTTCAAAACAAATCATTTCTAAATGGATAAGCCATTGCATTCATTTCTGCTATAAGCACCATGGAAAACCTATCCCCTAGGGGATCAGATCTCATTCCACCAGGGCTGCATCTACTTTTGCAGTCTTTCTCAGAGGTGTTCCTACCAGAGATATTCCAGAAGCTGCTACCTGGAGTTCTGTACATACCTTCACCAAGCATTATCATTTACAAATTTTCTCTAAATCCAGAGCTGGCTTTGCCACTGCTTTCTTGTAGGGCCTTATAGCTGGTCCCAATGTTGTATAAATTCCTCCTCCCAACTATAGCTTTGGGAATCTACCCAAATGTAATGACTGCAACAGTGAAACACAAAGAACATAGTACAGTTGTGTACACTTACCATAAATGTAGATGTTCAAGTGTATTCACTGTTACAGTCCTGGTTACCTTCCCTCCAGCCCCATGTTTTTCTCTGGCTATGCCTCTACTTTCTTTTACTATGCATTTGCTTTTGGTTGGAGATATATTTTTGTATTTTTAATTTTATTTGCTCCCATTTGGGGCACCTGACATCTGGGGCAAGAAAACTGATGTAATGGCGCTGCATGTTTTATACCGACCTGGCGTCATGGAAGAACCGACAGCAAGGGACCCAAGACTTTGTTAATCAGGCCGACTGAGGGCAACCTGCCAGCAGATTACCCAAATGTAATGACTGCAACAGTGAATACACTCGAACATCTACATTTATGGTAAGTATACACAACTGTACTTTATGTATGGACAACCACTTGGTATTCAGACATAGTTTGCAATGTTGTAGCAGAGAGCCTGCTAAAATTATAAGGCTATGGATTCTGTTCTCTGCAAGTTGTATTCTCAGAGTGTTACAGGTTGGATGTAGTACCAAAAGAGGAAGACTCTATTCAATTTGGATAGTAATAGAGTTTTAACAATGGCTAAAGAAGCAGATATTTTGATGACTAATCCTGTAACACAGTTTTAAGTGAGACATATCTTTATTATTAAAATAATCAGTGTGTGTAATAAAGCATAATGATGGGCCGGCTATCAGTTCTAGATATTTCTTTTCAGAGACATTGGGGATGGAAGACAATTTCTTAGTTGCGGAGAAGATCATAACATTGGTTTTCTTGGGATTTGTTAGAGGATACCCAGTTGTACATTTGGGTGAAATTAGTTTGCAGCTTATCTTGCAATTCAGTGTGGGTTTTACTGGTTTGAAGAAGAATAACATTGTTACACTTTACTGAATTAAGGTTTGGGAGTTCAAGATGAAGATCATTTATAAAAAGGGAGAAGGGGAGGGAGTCTAGTACAGATCCTTGAGGAATACCAGTACTATTTTCCAATATTGGAAAGGGAGTTTTTGTTGTAAACTTGGAAGGTTCTGTTTTTCAGATAGCTTTGGAGCCAAACTGTGTTATTGTCAAAATTTAGTCTCTGATGTTTATGGAGAAACAGTCTGTGGTTAGAGGTTTTAAAAGCCCTAGTCATGTCATCAGAGTCCAGAAGTAATAAGGCCTTCATTTATATTTTAGTAAATAGTCTATGCGGTAGTGGTGTTGTGGTAGCATTGTCGCCTCACAGCAAGACGTTGACGCGTTCGATTCTCAGCTAGAGAGTCTTCTTTGTGGAGGCATGCATGACGTCAGGGCTGGTAACTAGGCATGTAAAAATCCACTACCTAACATTAGTGGACCGGAGTTCTGCTGTGGTCACCCCTAACCGGGATAAGCCGAAAGACACAACAAGTCTATGTGGCCATTATAAGTGCTTTGAATGTGCTGAAATAGTTTTGATAACCAAGCTGTGCATCAGACAGCAGGCCATAGCCATTTATTTTGTTCAGTTGTTGCTTGTAAAGCAGTTTGCCACTCACTAAAATATTTGAAAGAGGGTGATAGTGGTCTGTAGTCTTTTAGTTCTGAGTGTAAACTCATTTTAGGGAGTTCATTTATGGGGGAGTGTTTGAAGGAAGGAGGAACAGTAGAAGTAAGACACAGATTAAAAATATGGGTGAGGCATGCATGCCACTCAACCTCTTGACTTCCAAAATCATAGCAGGAAACCATCAAAAATCATAACACTTTAAATTTGCTTATGTGTAAAGTCTTGTCTAGTTGGGGGTGGTGGGATGTAAGGGATAAAGCTACCTTCTTTGTTGAACAGTCTCTAAATTTAGGACCCTTCTATTTTGTAACTTATAAAGTTAAAGCAGGGAGGTGGGAAGAATGTATTTCGCAACATGCCTATTGTGCAGTGTACTAATTCTTCTCATATACAAACAAGACATCTGCAGCAGCTGGAAAAGCCACAGAAGTACCTCACAAAGAGGATTACTGGCCTCAAACAACTGCCCTGCACTGACCACCTCAAAAAACTCCAGCTTTACTCAGTAGCATATCGCCTACTCCGAGGTGTTCTCTGCCTAACATATAACCCAGAGCTGTTGGACATGCTACACCTAATGAAATCCCAATCCCTCTGAGCTACACACTCTAGGGACCTAAACTTTATCACCACAATAAACAGGACAGGCTGGAGGGATAGATTCCTGTCCCAGAGACTTCCTATACTCTGGAACAAGCTACCCATCTATGTCAAGCAAAGTTCTTCATTAGCACTCTTCAAGAAAAATCTTGATGAGTGGATGTGAAATAGGAAATACACCCCAGGGATCACTTCTGCGTCTCTGCTCAACAGTGGCACAGGAAAATAACTTTCTTGGGTGGTGTAAGCCATGGAACCTTGCTGACTAGGCTTACGTAGGCCCTTGGGCCGATAGCCTAGTACCTACCTATGAAAGGCAGAGCCAGATCAAGGTCAAATGATGAATTAGGGTAAATAACCACGTCCCCTTAGCCATATTGGTATACCATTATTTGGCTGTCTCCAGTTTCAAAAAAACAGTATTAAAACCTATTAGTGTTTTAACTATTTTCTTTACTTTTACAGTAATCACTGAGATTTTAATTGAATTCAAATATTTGTTTCAAATTTTACAGCAAAAATACTGGCACCCATTTGCTTAACAAAGTAAAACAAACATTTTTGCATTGAAAATAGACTTGACATAAGCAACAGTAAGCTTCTCTTCTCTAGTAGTTGTACAATTTAATGAAAATGCACCTGGCAGCCCATTAACCTACAAGAAATATGCTGAGATTCAAAGTCAAATTGTATATAGTGAAGCATTAATTAGTAGCTTTTTGAAGGGTGCAGGAATTTAAAAGATAAATGTGTACAACATTTGCTAACAGCCCTCTGGATGCAAGTTTCCCTTTTCAGGGGCAGCCCAGGAGCACTGCCTTTAGAAATGACTATGTCGGAGTCACATATCAAACAAACAAGGGGGCGGGGGGATCACATTTGGTGCTACAAGAAGCAGTTGATTAACAGCGGACAACCTTGCTCATCTGCATTAGGTGCCAGATAAGCTGTTGTAGCCAGTGTAGTGCATTTCATACCTTCATGGCCACAAAAAAGTAAGCTAAAGTAAAAATAAATTCATAGTTAAAATATTAACATCAAACTTGTAGACTTCACATTGTTCAGGTTATGTATAGCCAAACAATAAACACTGTCCATAGTCAAAAAACAAGAAAACCAAGGCCTGTACTCAAAGAATCTGGTTCATATGATGATACTCCTGTTTACTGCAACCGATTCCTTCGTTTATATCATAATTACTCTTGGATGCAGGAACCAAGTATGTACTGTACATGTGCAGACACACACATGCGAGCGGGCACACACACACACACACACACACACACACACACACACACACACACACACACACGCACAGCAATTACAGCCACCTACATGACTGTACATCTCAGATATCTGCTTGAGATCAAATGAATAATTATGTTCATAGATAATGGGCCAGAAATGTATCTTAGCTCCTTCCTGTTAGAAACATACAATGTAATCCATTAGAGCTCCCCTATGCCCTCTCAACTTCTTACTGCAAGAATCAGAGACAAATACCCAAAATAAAAGATAGATTTCAGATATTTGTCTTGCATATCTAGCTAGTGTCTAGAATGACCAGCTTTGCATTTGGAAACATTTTCAGAAGAATGCAAAGCCTGAAACCCACATGCCTGTTTAGTGACTGCAGTCCACAACAATTTGCCAGAAAGCCAAACAATTTTTCAAGGAACAGATCAAGATACACCCCCCACCCATCATGTCTTTGTTAGTCTAGAATTCTGGACAAAGCCAAAATAATGGGGGTGGGGTGGCATTCATAGGTCCAGGAAGGGATGCATTTTAAGTATTTATCTATTTGTTAGTCATGTAAACCCAGTGGATAAAGTTTCCCTTTTCAGCGAATTGCAAAGTCAGACAGTAGGTAAATGGAGGTCAAAGGATTTAAACCCTGTACTTCTGACTATAAGAAGCAGTTCATAAACAGTTCAGATCCTTAAGTGCCAGACAACTCTAATTTGTTTAAAAAATTAACAGAACAGGTGTTGCACAGACATCATTTTCTGAACAGTTAGAACTATGAAACTTTATTGACTGGCATTATTAATTGTCTGTAATTCTGAGTGATTTACCAGAAAAGGAAGACGATAGCAAAAATCTGGCAGTTAATGCTTCACTCCAGTGAGGCTCTAGAGGCTTGACAAAATCAAAGAATGCCTTTCATAAGTGTGGAGCCTTAGGGGTTTCTGAAGTACTATAAATGGCAAACTGCTCCACACAAAGTAATATTTACAGTGGTAGTAATCACTAGATTCTTGATCTTAAATTGGATTTTATAAATCACAATAAGCACAGTAATTATACTTTTGTAATATTTTGCAAACAAGTTATAATATTTCAGTAACCACTCAAGCTGTAACATACTACCTGCAGGAGTTTGTTCACCTGTGTGTCTTTATAAGAAGCTAAACAGTTTTGTATGTGTACATGATTGTTTAGATAATTAAAGAAATATGAAAATTATGGCAACATAAATATTATATGGACAATTAATATCTCTTTAGCAGCACAAAACAGAATTCAAGTAACAGTGCAGTTATATTGCCCATCATGTAAGCTTTAAAATGAACCTTTTCTGTAGCTTGTATGTAGAAAGGTTTTAAGATTATTTGTGCAGATATAAGCAAGCTGTATTAGATGCATAGAGGTATCAGTAAGATGTAACTATAGAAACACGCAGGTCATGTAACGAGTCATTGATCCTGGGTCCCCCAGAGACGTGGATTGACCTAATTAACAAAGGAGAGCCATAAATGTGAGGCAACAAAATAAGGATGTTGTTTAAAGTTTCAGTCATTTACCTTTAGGAGGAGATTAAAGTTAACAAACATCTGCATTAAAGGTAAAACTTGCCAGTTGCGGGGGATCTGCCAGTAAAACTTACCACCATAAGAGGTGTGCCAACAAATATCCACATGTGTAATACTAGCCAATGCAGGATGTCTGCTGATAAAACTGCACAACAGTTCACCTTCAGTTATGTACACACATACAGACACACACACACACACACACACACACACACACACACACACACACACACACACACACACACACACACAGACAAACACATTCAATATAAATGCACTAAAAGTAAAATAAACTGAAGGGAAAAGGTTTCCTACTGTAGAATACTGTGATTAACCTTAACACTAGTCTGACCTTGTAGACTGATTGCCACAAAGACTTGCCAAATTGCTAATTGTCTCTCATTATGGAAGACAAACTTCAAACTGCAGTCCAAACTGGCTCAACCAAATGATTCCAGGGTGTTGTTGTAAAATACAAGGGTGTTGTAATAACACCATTGCCAAATGCAGAAAGAGGTCAGTGCATAATTTTCTGGTGCTGTAGGATGCGCACTACTGCACATAGCATTGCCAGATGAGGAGAGAAGTCACTGGATAACTGCATCATTTCCCGAAGTGTTTGCACTGCCATCATATTCTAGGGATATTTGCTGTCTGTCAAGTTTAAGAAAGTAAATGGTGCCAAAAGCAGCGTAACAACCATGAACCAAAAGGCTGCTAATGTTGCCAATAACTAGTCCCCGAATTTTGCAAAAACAATGTTTATTGTAAAAACACAAAAACATAAGGATAAGCGCTTTCATCACAATGACTTCATCAGAGCAAGAAACTGTTGTAAAAATACCCATTTTATACAATTAATATTGTCATATTACCCAAGCAATTAAGTTTTAAAAAAACAGTCATAAAACATTTCATATAGAAAACTTTAAAAATCTAAAAAACTGTGGAAATAAAGCCCTATGTAATACAGAGATACAGGTTAGTGTTTTAACAACTTTAGACTTTATAATTTATACTTTTAAATAAACTGAGCCCAGGAAAAACAAGGTGATTCCAGGGTAGTTGAAAAAACAAAAGCTGAACAAGCAATTAAATGCCAGAAGGAAACTACACTAAAAGGTTATTGGTGTCATAATTTACATCCCCAAAACTCACAAAAACTTAAAAGATCCACCCTACAGGCTCATCATCTCAGGGCACAACAGTATTACTTATTCCCTTGGGGTCTTTATTGATCGAATGGTTAAACATGCCTTAACCCCATTAGAGTATGTATTAGTGGATTCTTGGGATTTCTTAAGGAGAATCAAGAATGAATTTTTTAATGAGGATACTTACTTTTCTACTATTGACGTAGTGGATCTTTTCACCTCTATTCCCTATGAGGTAGGATTACAATTTTTCAACGAAGTCCTAGTAAGTAGAACCAATCTGAGTGGTAGCATGATCAACTTTATAACAGAATTAATGGAAGTTGTGTTGAAAAACAATTTTTTTACTTTTGAGGGGGAATTTTACAAACAGGTTCGAGGAGTTGCTATGGGTAATAGCTGTGCTCCCATTTTTGCTAATTTAGTTTTATATGGCTGGGAGAACCAGTTCATTTTCCCTTCTATCTACAAAAATGAATGGCACCTGTATCTAAGGTTTTTAGATGATCTATTTATTTTTTGGAAGAGGGACACCTTTTTTGAACAATTTCTCCAGTACATGAATACCATATGTGACTATTTTAAATTTACTGGAAATGGTAATAGTGAAGAAATTAATTTTCTTGATGTAAAAATATTTAAGGATACTACTAACCACTTATTTCAATCTAAGGTTTATACGTAATCTACTTTCTCCAACGATTACCTTGAATTCTCAAGTAACCACCCCCCACATATCAAGAGGAACATAGTTAAAGGACAAATGGTTAGGGTTGTAAGGATGTGCTCCAATAGGACCTTGGCAGAGGCAGAAACCAAAACAGTTATGGAAATGTTCCTACATCAAGGATATCCATCAGATTTTGTAGAGAATATCAGGGGCCAAGTGTTGAATGAATGGAATGGTAGATATCAACCATTATTAGGGGCTGGGGTAGAACTAACAAATGTCAATCAAAGTGATCAAAACGATTTTTCCCACGCCATGGTTATTACATATGGTGAAACATCCAATGAGGTAAAAAAGATTATACAAAACAATTGGGCCATGTTGAAGGGAAACAGTGACCTTTTTAAAGTAATAGGCCGATAACCCATTTTTACCTACAGGGTTGGCAGCAATTTGAAGAATATTTTGGAAAATAAACATAATGTAAACAATAGGAAAAAAGGTACCCACAAATGTGGTTGTTGTGATTATTGTGGTTATATTAATGAAAATTCTAAGCTGAGTTTGGGCCCTTATGACATTGATGTTAACTTTGCATCTGGTTCATGCGTCACTTCAGGTGTTGTTTATCTTGCCAGTTGTAATTCCTGTTCTTGTTATTACATTGGCAAGACGGAAAGAAAATTAAACCGTAGGATATATGAACATTGCTATTGTATTAACAGGAAGGATGAAAAAAATGCCCTATTTAAACATATTTAAAAGAATCCACTTCATAGTTTTAAGTTTGGTATATTGGAAGTTGTACAGGTGGATTTTAGAGGAGGGGATTGGAAAAATAAACTATTGAGGGCTGAAGCTAAATGGCAATTAAGGTTAAATGCTGCTGAATATCCAGGGTTAAATGATGCTATCAGCATCAAACCAGAATTAAGGTTTAGGGCTTGTAAATTATGACACCAATAACCTTTTAGTGTAGTTTCCTTCTGGCGTTTAATTGCTAGTTCAGCTTTTGTTTTTTCAACTACCCTGGAATCACCTTGTTTTTCCTGGGCTCAGTTTATTTAAAAATATAAATTATAAAGTCTAAAGTTGTTAAAACACTAACCTGTATCTCTGTATTACATAGGGCTTTATTTCCACAGTTTTTTAGATTTTTAAAGTTTTCTACATGAAATGTTTTATGACTGTTTTTTTAAAACTTAATTGCTTGGGTCATATGACAATATTAATTGTATAAAATGGGTATTTTTACAACAGTTTTTTGCTCTGATGAAGTCATTGTGACGACAGCGCTTATCCTTATGTCATTTGTGTTTTTACAATAAACATTGTTTTTGCAAAATTCGGGGACTAGTTATTGGCAACATTAGCAGCCTTTTGGTTCATGTCTGTCAAGTTTGACTAAAATCTGAGTGCACCACGAAATGCTAAGCAGTTGAGAGTTATTTAGTGATTTTCTCAACAGCTAGCGTTAGGATAGCAGGGTGCAGTTTGCTGAATTTTGCAATGGAATTATTACACTTGAGTAGTAAAGAATACTGCAACATAGAAGGACATAGATTAGTGCATGAACTTACTGTGACAGTAGATGTTCTCTTCTGTGTTGCAGTCTTCTGTCCCACCCTCATTCCCCACTTCCTGGTATTCTTGGATGCATTGATCCTCTTTCCCTTAGACCATCTCTGCCTGGGGTTCAGTTCTGAGGATGGTGTGTGCGTACGTCTTTTTTATGGCCAATGTCTGATAGTGGCCTACGTCAGACGTACAGCACACCCTGAGGTAGTGGTGGACTGGTACACTGGCCGACGGGTCATTGCCTTGGCAGGCAAATCCCTCATGTAAAGAAAACTGCAACAGAAAAGAGAAGGGCATCTGTCATTATGGTAAGTTCTCACACAACAGGAAGGAACTTCAGTAAACAGATGTTGGTTGATTTTCAAAATATGAAATGAAAATTAGAACTGGAACAATTGACAGGCTAGTCTATAAAAGAACTTGCTGTAGGCAGTTGTTTGACAGTTGGTGACAGATGTACTGTTCTAAAAGGACTCACCAAGAACTGTAAGCCTGATATTTCTCTGTTGTAGTAATTTAGTTTAGATCAGGGACAAGTGTTCTTTAGTCAGATAGGAAATTGTATCTAATCAGAGTTTTTTTTCTGAATGTTGAACCTGGTGATTGAATTCTGTTTGTTGGAAATTACTATTTTATACTTTTATTTTGCTCATTATTAAATATTTTTATCAACTTGCATTGTGGCTGGTCAGTGTTTTCTTTAGTGATTTGAGAGTGCTTATACTTTAATAATTCCCAGGGCCACTCCGAAAGCCTGGCTGCTTAAGTCATTTGCTACTATGCATTTTAATGTTTCATTTTCATAATTGGGCAACCCTTTAAAAGAGCACAAAGACACTCTGGTGGCAGTGAATTACCTTATTTTGTGGAAGGGATACTGCTGGAAATCTGTCAGGCTTTCCCTGAAGTGTTTGGATGTGTGAGATTTAATCTGTTTAAGTGCGAGTATATCAGAGGTCTTAAACTGGGACACATTACTCCGAGGTGTGTAATAAGGAGTTACATTAAGAGTGGGCAGAAGTATACAGTCCAGTCCCAGGTTATAGAGCATGTGCCTGTTGTGCTTTTAGGGGAAAGTTGTGTAACATTACTCCTGTTTAAGTGACATTCCCACATTGGAGTCAGTAGTGAAGATTGAAGCTCCTTGGTTACTGACCCAGGAGAGTAGAGGATGCCACATTAGGTGGCAGTTCAGTAGGATATTATCTGGACATCACACTTGTCATTTGGTTATTTTTTTAAACTAGTTTTGATTTTTTTTTTCTTCCATTAAAGTTCATTTGACTGCCATTTCTAATTTTAATCAGGGCTAAAGACCTTTTTCTCCCTGGCTTCATTTAATATATGTGAAAAGTTTCGAGAGGTGGTGATTATTTTATTGTTGAAGAACCATTTCAGTAGGGCACTTACTGTTGCATTTTTTAGAAATTGACTCTTCTCCCTTTGGGCCTGCCTTCAATGTTGACTTAAAATTCCTTTCTTGGAATATGTTTAATAGCACTTGTGCCAGAAGGATTTCTGAATTGTCAGAATTTTGACTCCAGCTTAATCTTCTGTGTGTTAATGTGTAGGTTGGTTGGTCCTGGCAGTCTCTTTTCAGCCATGATCCCATTGCAGAAGTGCAATAGAATTAAGCAAATACGATTTGCAGCACAGAGTATGGTGTGAGTTGTATATGTCTCTCTCTACATATATATATATATATATATATATATATATATATATATATATATATATATATGGAGAGACATGTATACAACATATTCATGCTACTCAAGTCAGAAGTGACTAACTTCATGACACCCATGCAGACAGGATCTGAAAGTTCGACTGCTGAATACTACACTAAGGCACTGTACGAGCACATCCACTCGTGCATGAATCGTGCCATCCCAAATAGAACCAAGATGCTGTCATCCAAAAAAAGGAAGCCAGTCTGGTGGTCCCCTGCCATAAACAAACTATACAACAGAAGGAAGAAACTGTTACAGAAAAGAGGAAAATCCCAGGATGCAAAAAACTCCCTTACCAGCCTCATTAAGAAGCTGAGATCCCTCATAAAATCCTCCAAAGCTAGTTATGAAAATAAAATTGCCAAAGATTCCAAAGACAACCACAAGGCATTCTAAAGTTATGTCAAGAATCTAAATGGCAATGCTCAGATCTGCTCTGAGCTACAACAGAATGGCATTAAATATACTGATCCCAAGGATATTGCCAATATCCTGGTAGATTGATTTAGTGCCAACTTCACCCCCCCTCTCACCCTCTAAAGGGCCCATCTCAATACCAAAAGATTGCCAAATTCTGGTAATCATGGCCACACAGGTAGAAACTGCACTCTCCAAACCTAAGAATACAGCATCCATGGGACCAGATGACATCCCAGGCTGTGTACTACATGAACTACAAAATGAACTGGCACCTCACCTAAGTGTCATGTTTAATCATAGCCTCACCTCAGGCTTCGTGCCCACTGAGTGGCGCACAGCTACAGTTATCCCACTCCACAAGGGGGGATCCACCTTGGATCCTGGGAACTGCTGTCCCATCAGTCTGACGAGCCTGATTTGTAAGGGCATGGAATGCATTGTCATGGAACTTATAAACAAAGACATTGGCAACCTTCAAACACTGGACCCCACCAAGTTTGGGTTCATGAAGGGCCAATCTTGTCTCCTGAACCTGATTGACTTCTTTCAATCAGTCTCCAGAGCTGTGGACGAAGGTAAGACGGTCCACACAGCCTGTCTGGACTTTGCCAAAGCCTTCGACACCATCCCCCACTCTGGAACATAGATAAACTTAATAAACTGGGCATAAGTCCCTACGTCACTCAATGGGTTGCCAACTGGCTTACTGACAGAAACTAGACTGTAAAAGTAGCAGACTCCAAATCCAGCTCCAGACAAGTGGAGTACCTCGGGGTGCAGTCCTGGGACTACTGTTGTTTGACATCTACTTCTCTGAAGTACAGGCCAACACTAAGAGACTATGGCTAAGAAAGTTTTCGGATGACTGCAAACTGGGAGCCATTATTGAATCCCCAAATGATGTGGATATTCTACAAAAGGGCCTTACAGAAACAGATGCTTGGTACCAGAGCCATGGGCTCAAGCTTAATGCCAAGAAATGTATAGTTATCCCCTTTGGGAAAAACCATGTACCCATGAATTACCACATAGGTGGCAGTACACTAAACACCGAAAGTGTGATGAGAGACTTAGGGACATAGGTGGACAGTGGTCTCACTTTCGATAACCACATCGCCACAACAGTCAGGAACTCCTTCTATGTGGCACACCTCATCACTAAGGGCTTTTCATCCAGAAAAAAGGAGGTCGTTGTCCCACTGTACTCAACCCTCATAATACCCATTATAGAGTACAACACCCCTTTTGGTATATTTATTTTTTTATTTATTCCACTTTGGTGACCGAGGAGGTCAACTGGGCTCAAGAGCCCGTTTTCAGTGGAGGCCCGGGGAGAAAAGCTCCACAATACAAAGTTATATCACATAATGAATTACAAAGAAAAATATTTGCATTACAATCAATAGGTAGTATTACAAAAACAACAGGTGGAATTGCAGTCAAATAGGTATCATTCACTAAAGCAACTAAGATATTAAAGAATTGTCCAGGAGGATGAGAGGCATAGAGCATAAAGGCTGGATGTTGATATTAGTTACATTTATAATCTAGGTTTATGAGAGAACTTAGAATGGTATGAAGGTTAGCCAGGAGAGAAGAAGGAAGGGAGTTTGGGAGGTATGGGATGAAGAGTGCAGTTACATTTTCCTTGAAGAAACAGGTAGGAATGAAGATGTTCATCGTGCATATAGCTGCAGTCATAACAGATGGGTTCTCCTGCCATCAGGCGGGTCCTCGGTCGGCCGAATTCCAAAGTCTAGGTCCAGCGTCGGTTGTCGTCGCTTCTTCCTCTGATGTCAGTGCGACAGGGGTATAAAAGAACCAGCCGACGCCATTTTCTTCAGTCTTTCTTGCCGTGCAGTGCCCGAAGCAGAAGCAGTTCACAAGTGCCGGTCAGCCAGCTCCTGAAATTACGAAAATTTTGCAACTGAAGTCTTCTTGAAAGCTAACTACCCCGTTGGGGAAACTTTTCTTGCCTCAGACCGATGTCAGACAAAGTTAATAATTGTATTTCATGTGGGAAACAAATACCGCATAAGGATTTTCATTCCCTCTGCATTCCTTGCTTAGGCCCAGACCACGACATCTCGGTCTGTCGTTTTTGTGCTACATTCAACAAACGCACCATTAAGCGTCGGGCGGAGTTCGCCCAGCACTATTTTGGCAAAAAATTTTACTATATTATGTCGTCGGATACTCCGACTCCAGTTTTGTCTAAAAAACGCAAAGATAAGGACCGACACATGAGGTCCGCGACCTCTACCAACACCACGCCAAAGCCGACTACAGGTGGTCCGGTTCTCAGCGAGGCGCATACGCAGCCCCTGCCTACCGACGACACTTCATTGGCGGTGTCTTCTGTGCCTGAGGTCGCAGGCTCCTTGGCCCACACCCCGACTACTCATACCGAAGCCACTCTTGGTGATGAATCTCAAAATGTAGACAGGTCTGCCTCCTCTCAAGGTGTCTTCAGACCTTCCTCTTCTTTTTCCATCAAGGCTTTCACTAAGTCTAAAGCAGCCATGCATTCTAAGAGACAAGCTACACAGGGCCCTTCACCAGGCCCCATGCCTAAAAAACAGATGCTTAAAATGGTTGAGGATTTAATTACTCTTATCAGGGTTCTCAACCCCGGACAAAGGCCCAGAGTGGAGGAAGAATCCCTCCTCTGACCAGGCCTCCATTATTTCAGAGCACTCTGATGAACAGGAACATTCTTACTCCCCTTTTGAAGATTCTGATGCAGAGGAGTCCATTCCCTCTGTCTCCCCCCCAGAGGATTACTCATTTGGGGAAACCTTGCATACCTTAAGGGAACACTTCCACTGGGAAGGCCAAGAGTACTCTGATTCCAAGAAAAGGCTTAGGGATTTTCTCTTGCTAACTCAGCACAGGCCTCTGGCTATACCTCCTGTCTTAGACATACTAGATGATGTGTACTCGGAGGCCTGCCTTAACCCGGATTCTTTACCTCCAGCCCCAGTCAAGCCTGACAGGTACTACCGGGTTCCTGACTCACACCAATTTTTATACAAAAGCCATGCGGCTGACCCAGAAACTATCTCACAGGGCCCCAAGGGAATTAAGGCCTCCACTGCTAAAAATCCATTACCTTCCGAGAGAGATTCCAGATCCTTAGAAAGGTGGGGAAAAAAAGGTATACACCTCGGCCACCTTAACCATGAGGGCATTAAACTGCCAGTTCCATATGCTAAAGTAGCAACAGTTTCTGTTATCACAGTTGAGAAGTAAAATGTCACAACCTGAACAACCAGACTTGAAGGAGTTGCAGGATTTGATGCATAGTGCAGAACAAGTGGGTAAACATACCTTGCAATGTGGTTTTGATGCTCTAGAGGCCTCATGTAGAGCTGCTGTTACAGGATCAGTGATACGTAGACATGCCTGGCTCAAGGAGCAAACCTTACCAGATCATGTCAAAGCTAAATTACTAGATGCCCCTCTACAAAAGGATGTATTATTATTTGTTACAGCTGAGGAGGTATTAAAGAAAATGGAGGAAAAGTCTAAATCAATGCAAACAGTGAAAGATTTTCTACAGGTACAACCTCCACGTTTCAGTAGAAATTGGCCTTCCAAAAATTGGTCATTTCCAGCCACGGACAGACCTCAAAGAGGTAGATACAGGCGCCCAAGGGGCAGAGGGCAATCTCAAGGATCATTTAGAGGCAGACAATGGCAAGCTCCTACACAATGAGGTGGTGAGGATAGTTCACAGCCATTCAGAAAGCAAGCCCAATGACTTTCCCCTTTGCATGCCAAGCAAGGCTCAAATGGCAGCACCCTTAGGCGGAAAACTGGCATTATTTTCAAAAAATTGGCATATTGTCACAAAAGACAAATGGATCCTGGACATTATAAACAGAGGCTACAGATTCCATTTTCACACCCTTCCAAAAATGAGAGGCATGCCAAACCTGCCACACAATCAAAGGGCAGAGGCACAAAGACACATTTCAGATCTCATGGACATGAAAGCTATTCAAGAGGTACCAACTCACGAACAAGGTCAAGGTTTTTATTCCAGACTATTCCTGGTACCAAGGAAGGGAAAAGATTGGAGACCTATTTTAGACCTATCCATCCTAAACACATTTTTACTCGTACCAAAATTCAAGATGCTCACATTACAGCAGCTTCTTCCCATGCTGGGCAAGGAGTCTTGGCTGGTAACATTGGACCTCAAGGAGGCATACCTGCATGTCCCAATCAGACAAAATTGCAGAAGATACCTCAGATTTCTTGCAGGTTCAACCCATTATCAATTCTCTGCATTGTCCTTTGGCTTATCTACTGCACCCAGAGTATTCACGAAATGCCTGGCATCAGTAATTGCCTAATGCAGACTTCAAGGGATACAAATATACCCATATTTGGATGACTGCCTGATCCAAGCGGACAGCAAGCACATACTTCTGAAGCATCCGGCTTTTGTAATAATGTTGTTGAATTCTCTGGGATACACAATCAACAAAAAGAAATCAAGGCTAATACCCTCTCAGAAAATAATTTTCCTGGGTGCCAACTTGGACAAAAACACCCAGATGGCCTACCTCACGCCAGAGAAGCATGGCCAACTAACTCAATACTTCAGAACACTAGCAAATTTCACCAGGCTGACTGCAAAGAAAATCCTGCAGGCTCTGGGATTCATGGCATCTTGCATCCTACTAATCCCATGTGCAAAGCTGCATATGAGGAAACTTCAGTGGTACCTGAAAAACCTATGGTCTCAACACAGCCACAGTTTGGAAACAATAATACCACTAATTCCATGTCTTCAAAAGGAATTTCTGTGGTGGGCTCAAGCATGCCAAACAAACACAGGTCTCCCATTCTGCAAGCCTCAAGCAAATCAAGTCATCACAACAGACGCCTCGGACTACGCCTGGGGGGCGCACATGACAGATCGGTGCATTCAGGGAAAATGGTCCCAAAAAAGAAAAGCATCTTCACATCAATCAAAAGGAAATGCTAGCAGTAATAAATGCTATTAAAGCTTTCAAAGACCTTCTACATCCAGGTCAACTATTGATAAGGACAGACAACACCACAGTAATGTGGTACATAAACAAATAGGGAGGAACCCATTCATACCCCTTATGCAGGCTGGCCATGTCACTTTGGAACATGGCTCTGGAATTACAAATCGAACTTCAAGCACAGTACTTGCCAGGCAAGGAAAACATGCTGGCAGACAACCTAAGCAGAAATATGACAGAGCCACACGAATGGAAGTTGCATCCTCAAGTTTATACAGAGATAATTCAAGCATGGGGAAGGCCAGACATAGATCACTTTGCCTCCCACAAAAATCACCAATTGACAAAATTCTGCTCAAGGACTTTTCATCCAAAGGCCTGGAGAGTGGACGCTCTCTCTTTCAGTTGGACAACAATGACAGTTTATGCCTTTCCACCTCTTCCTCTGCTGCCCAAAGTTCTATTAAAAACCAGAGCAGACAGACCAAAGATGATTCTCATTGCTCCAGACTGGCCAAGACAACACTGGTACCCACTCTTGAGGAGCCTGATGCATTCCCCTCCATGGACCCTTCCTCTAATGCCTCTTCTTCTGACTCAGCACAGCTACAAAACTCTTCACAGTCAGCTGAAAACACTCAATCTGGCTGCATGGAAGATTCCTTAACATCACAACAGACCCTACTCTCCAAGGAGGTGCAGGATGTCATTTTGGAGGCCAGAAGGCCTTCTACTAGAAAAGCTTACTCTGCAAAATGGAAACGGTTTTGTGCCTGGAATGAGAAAAAGGGCCAGAATCCTGGAAAACTGAATTTACCTCAAATATTACAGTATCTAGCTGAGCTGCTAAGCAGTGGACTTTCATTCTCCTCCATCAAAATCCATGCCTCAGCCATTTCTGCAGAATACAACACTGAGCCACCTTTATTCTCTCACCCCCTCTTAAGACAGTTCCTCAGAGGGGCTAAGAATATAAAACCCCAAAGGAAACAACCAATACCTGCATGGGACCTCAATTTCATTCTAGAAAAACTGACCTTGCCTCCTTTTGAGCCAGCTGCCTCAACAGATTTGCAATATTTGTCCTGGAAAACAGCTTTCCTTCTGGCTATCACCTCAGCTCGTAGGGTATCGGAACTACAAGCCCTCATGGCTGTGCAGCCTTTTATCATCTTCCATCAGGACAGAGTTTCCTTATGAACCAACCCGTCCTTTATGCCAAAGGTGGTATCCAGGGTAGCTTTGAATCAGGCTATACACTTACCTACCTTTTATCCTAATCCTCAAAACAAAGGGGAGAGACTACTACATTCCTTGGACATCCACAGACAGCTGCATTATTATTTGGACAGAACAAAGCCTTTCAGAAAATCAGAACAGCTCTTTGTGTCCTATGTTATAAGAGCTCAAGGGAAGCCAATTTCCAAACAGACAATCTCAAAATGGATAGCCCACTGCATACGCTTTTGTTACTCTTTTCATGGCAAAACTGTACCTGCAGGCATCAGATCTCACTCCACAAGGGCCACAGCTACCTCTGCAGCTTTCCTTAGAGGAGTTCCTACCAAAGATATTTTGGAAGCAGCCACTTGGAGTTCTGTGCATACCTTCTCCAAGCACTACCACCTACCATTATACTCCAAAACTAGAGCAGGCTTTGCCACTGCAGTCTTGCAGGGCATCCTGGCTCCTCCTAGTTCCACCTAGTGCCTACCACCCCTTTCTTAGATTTGGGATTCTACCCATCTGTTATGACTGCAGCTGTATGCACGATGAACATAGTACAGTTTTGTACCTACCATAAATGTAGATGTTCGAGTGCTAATACAGCTGCAGTCCAGGTTTCCCTCCCTCCTTCCCCTCTTGGGACAGGCCTATTGGCTAACACATCCTCATACAACCTGATTGGGGTATTCATTTATGGTGTATTTGCTTGCAACTACTGTATTTTGATTGTATGGCATTGCTTTATTACACAAATTTATGTATTGCCTTCCTTCTGGGGGCACCTGACTTCTGGGGCAAGAAAAACTGAAGAAAATGGCATCAGCTGGTTCTTTTATAACCCTGTCGCACTGACGTCAGGGAAGAAGCAACGACAACCGACGCCGGACCTAGACTTTGGAATTCGGCCGACCGAGGACCCGCCTGACGACAGGAGAACCCATCTGTTATGACTGCAGCTGTATTAGCACTCGAACATCTACATTTATGGTAGGTACAAAACTGTACTTTGTGTTTTGAAGGTGTTTAGGTTGTCACAGGTCCTCAGTGTAGAGGGCAGGGCATTCCATTTTTTAGCTAAGGAAAAGGAGAGTAGAAGTTGACCAGCTGGGTGCTTGGGTTTGTGGATGGTAATAAGGCTTTGGTGAGTAGATCTAAGGGGTCTGTGGTAGGTATAAGGTTGTAGAATATTAGATAGTGCGGGGCAGCTGGTGGGTTGAAATAATAATTTGTGGGCTGAGACAATTTGGAGGAAGTCAAGTTGATTGGGGAGTTCAAGCCAATTTAAAGTTTGTAGGGAGGTGCAGTGATGAGAGAGGGAATTTGCCTTGGTGGCAAATCTGGAGATTTTATTGTAGCATACTTCCAGTTTGGAGGTGAGGGTGGAAGACAGATTAGTAAGCAGGGGAGTGCCGTACAAAAGAGATGGGAGGAGATATGTGGTGGCCAAAGTATGTCTGGTAGAGGGAGAGAGGAAGTGATTGTTTCTATACAGTAGGCCGAGTTTTATGTGGGTTTTCTTGATGTTAAGTTGGATGTGGGTATTGAATTTTAAGTGTTTATCGATGGTGACCCCCAGGAGTTTGGCGGAGGGAACGATGTCAATGATGGAGTTGTTAAGGCTGGTAATTTGAAATGAGTTTTTATCAGTGGGAGTGGATTTAGTGGGCATGAATAGATGAATCTTAGTTTTGTTAGCGTTAAGTGAGAGGTGGTTTTGGTGCATCCATTTTTCAGTGGTTGAGAAGGCAGTTTGAGTTAGAGACTGGAGTTCTGTTAGGTTGGAGGCACAGCAGATCAAAGTAGAATTGTCTGCTTATTGGACAATTTTGGTATTAGGAATGGCTTTGTGGAAATCATTAATGAAGATGTTAAATAGCAAAGGGCCAAGTATGGAACCTTGGGGTACTCCTATGGGGGTGGGAAGGAAGGTGGAGGAGGCTTGGCCCCATTTCATGGCTTGGGACCTGTCTGAAAGATAGCTGGAGAACCAGGAAAGAGTTTTTGGGGAGATGTTGAGGTTAGATAGATGGTTTAGTAGATGGGTGTGGGAGATGGTATCGAAAGCTTTAGATAAATCTAGCAGAACAGATGAAACTAAGTTACCAGAATCTCAAGCTGAATTGACAGAGTGTAAAAAGGAGAGAAGGGCTGTGTTGGTATTGTGTCCAGGGCGGAAGCCGTGTTGGATAGGAGAGAGCAGCTGGTGTTCGGTCAGGAATGGCATGAGCTGCAGGTGTATGCATTTTTCAAGAAGTTTAGAGATGGGTGAGAGGATGGCTATAGGGCGGAAGTTGGAGAAGTTATAGTTTTTGCCACCCTTGTGGAGTGGAAGAATAAAAGCAGAATGCCGTAGTTTGGATACATAGGACTCAAGTAATGATCTATTTATCAGGATGCTGATAGGGAGAGCAGTACTGTCTGAGACAATTTTTAAGAAGGAGGAGGGGATGTTGTTAGGGGCATTGGTGCAAGGTTTAAGTTTGGAGAGAAGTTTTTTTATAAGGTAGGTGGATACAGGTTTAAGTTCAATTGTAGAGGGTATGGGAGGAGAGGGGAAGGAAGCTTGGGCAGAGGGAGATAGGGGGATGTTGTTGGGGAAGGTTTTGGTTAGCTCAGCAATAGAAGAGGTGAAGAAGGTGTTGAATAGTTTGGCCCTATATACCTCACAAGACATCTGCAACAGCTGGGAAGGCAGCAGAAATACCTCAGTAAAAGAATCACAGGCCTAAAGCAGATGCCGTATGCTGACCATCTAAAAAAAAACTCCAGCTATACTCTGTGGCATATCGTCCACTCAGGGTGATCTCTGCTTAACATACAAGGCCATGTCAAACCCTGAGCTGTTGGACATGCTCCACTTAAAGAAATCCCAATCCCTCAGAGCCACACACTCTAGGGATCTAAACCTTGCCATCACAATGAATAAAACATGCTGGAGGGATAGGTTCCTGACCCAGCAACTCCCCATACTCTGGAATAGACTGCCCATACATGTCAAGCAGAGCACCTCCTTGGCCCTCTTCAAAAGGAACATTGACGATTGGATGGGAAATAGGAAATTCACCCCGGGGATCATGTCAGTCACCCTGCTATACAGGGTTCCAGGGAAGTAAATATTGTGGGAAGAAATATCCAGGGAATTGTTATGGCTAGGTTGTATAGGCCCTAAGGCCGATAGCCTAGTACCAACCTGTGAACCTATGAACCTATTGAATTTGTCCAGGTTGATGTAACAGGACATTCCTTACTCAGGTTATTAGGGAGGACTTCAGTATGAAGACACCTTTGTTGCATGTTAGCAACTATTATACTAAGTATGTTACCTATTTGTGTATTTGGCTTACTTGTTGCCTGTGTTATCTGCACCATTCTAAATTGCTAATGACTAGACATTGGTCCTGGATTCCCCCTGAGAAGTGCATTGACCTAATTAAAAAGGTACAGGGCATAAATGTGAGGCAGCAAAATAGGGATGTTCTTTAGAGTTTCAGTCATTTACCTTTCAGAGGAGATTGAAGGTAACAAACATCTACATTTAAAGGTAAAACTTTATTAGGGTGTTGGCAATAGCTAGAATTAGGAAAGTAGGGTGCAGCTCGCTGAATTGTGCACTGGACTTATTTATACTTGAGTAGCATTGACTTTGTTTTACTTACATTTGGGAGAAGAGAAAGATCACTCCAAAAAAGATCAGTGGATTCATCTGAGGGAGGGAGCTCTATGGAGGATTATGTGTAGGAAAGCTACTTGCTGTTTCCTGTATATTAGGGTATAAGTAATGGCTGTAGTAATTTGCAAAATTAGAGCAGTTAAGGAGTGGCAGTCCCATATTATAGGAAATTGAACTATTTGTTTTACCTGTCAACTATTTTATTTCTTTCCAGAAAATACTTTTTTAGACCATTTGGCTTCCTGTTTTTGTCTGTGGAACATAACTTTTTCACCTTTGGTAACAATCCTGATCGTTTCTCTAAGATTTAGGGAAATCTGGGAGTAACTAAGTGTTAGATGCTTCCTTTTTCCAGGTCTCACAGTCATTATCTCTAGTCATTTTATTTTTATTGTCAGCAGTGACATGGACATATCTAAGCATGGCATGGACATATCTAAGCTCTCAGTCTTTCTCTGTTAGGGGATAAAGTATATCCTGTAAAGTAATAAGCTTGGGTATGAAATGTTTTAGTGTAGCTGTGGTATCAGTCTTAGAATAAGAAATGACTGGTCTGTTGCGTTAAGGAACACATTAAAACTTGCTAATTTATCACTGGGGAATGATCTTTCAATAACTAGCTGAGGTGAGCTTTTAATTGTTCTGGAAGACCAGGCTGATGTAAACAGGACATTGCTTACTCAGGGTATTAGGGAGGACTTCAGTATGAAGACATCTCTGTTGCATGTTAACTATTATTATGTCAAGTATGTTACCTGTTTGTGTATTTGGCTAGCTAGTTGTGTGTATTATTTGCACCATTGTAAATTGCTGTAAAATTTTATTAAGGAAATGAGTATCCCAGTCAGTAGCATTAACACTAAAGCTTCTTCAGTATGACTGTATTGCTATAGACCCTTTTTATGGAAATTTTTTTCAGAGTATGTTGTATTGCAGTCACAGTAGATGGTGGAATATGCCAACCTAATATGATATAGGAAAACACCAAGTTAGGGCTCTTGTCATATGAAGTGAATGGATTAGTGCATTCTCAAAGTGGCAGTGGAGGTATTCCTTTTAATCAAGGCTGTATCTACCCCCACCATACCCAAGTCCTGGCCTTATGTCATTATAAATGAAGTAGCCATTTATAAAAAGGGAGTGGAAGAAGTCACCATTTAACCAAGTCTTAAAATCACAAGTACATCGGGTTTTTCATAAACCAGCTGTAACTCAAGAGAGGCCCACCTGTTATTCTCACTTGATACATTCAGACGTGCAGGACTCAGTAGTGCATATACATGGCAGTTTGTGGGTGCTGTGCTTCTTACATGGGACAGACCTCCCTTGTGTTGAAAGAGAGTATTTCTTTCCACATCAGTGGTATCAGGTGTAAAGGGGAACTTAATGCTTTATTTAAACATACATTCTCACACCTAGGTGTTATTTTTATTTCTATTGACACGGCATCTCAAAAAGACTACTCAGTTTTGACATTAAAACAATTTTAGATAAGAAAGAATTGAGCTGAGTTATCATTTTAGGAGGAATTATGCATCCAGGATTAAATGGATTTTTATAAGTATTTTGGTTTTGATGCACAAATCATTTGGACATAAAATCACTGTGATGTATTTTGAAGCATATACTACATGGTAGTTTGTAATTATGGTTTCCTTTCCTGCATTTAATGTGATAGGTTATCATATTTTCATTTCAAGCACATTTTGATTTTTCTAGTTATGAATTAGGCCTGATTTTTCTTTATGTTTTTGCACTAGGCGGTTATGTTTAAATTTTACCTTTGATCAATTTACAAGTGACCGTAAATCTGGGATATAAGGAGTTTTTACAAATATTTTTATTATACCCATGTGTATAAACTGATCTTTGATATTCGGTATTACTTGGTGTTATTTGAAGCCCACACTAGCTGGTAATATGGAATCCAGGTTTCTTTTCTGTATGCTATGTGACAGGGAGATATATATGCTTTTGAAGTCTGTTCATTTTTTCCCATGATTTTTGCTTTCATAATTTATTATTCTTGACTTTTAGACCAGTGGAGTTGTCTATTTATCATACTTGTCCTTCTGTTTACTATTGTACAAATGTTTTTTGATGCAGAGTGATCTAGTCAAGACATGACTTCCAGCAATATAGAGGAAAATATAAGTCAAATGTGCTGAGAGCTAATTAAAATGAAACACTGAAAGCGTATAACAACACAGATAATAAAAGGCTGGAAAAAATGGAAGAAGCTTTAAAGAAATATTCAGATGAGCTGATAAAACTGCAAAAATCAAAGACTGAAATGAAGAAAAAGCTGGCTGAGTACAAGTGGATGAGATGCTTCAACAAATGGTAGAATTAGAGGACAGTGCACTTAGGGAAAAACCTGAAATTTTCTGCTGTACCAGAGAAACTGGAAGGAACAGACTATACTAATTTTATGAATGCACAAAAAAAGCAACTGGGCTGCTGTTCCAGAGCAGGAGTTGTTAATTGAAAAAGACCTCTAATAGTAAGGATACAGTCCTACCAACAGGAAGAGTTGAGTCTAACAAAACTGTTGCAGAAGGACAAAGTGCTAAAAGTTGTAGACAGTAGAGTGTTTGTGGAAAATGATTACTCACTGCATACCAGGCAGAAGTGGAGAAAATTTATTTCCAGCATTCAGAGAATATTGAGAAACCGGTGTGAGATTCAAGCTGCTGTACCCAGCTATCTTCAGAATATTTTTTTTCCTGGAGTGTCAAAGTCAGTTTTTGATGCATAACATGTTAAGGAGAAATACAAAAGTTTGTCCAACAAAAACTAAGCTGTAATTACAAAATGGGATTCTGCTTCATTTTCTTCTGATAATAAAGCTCATAGAGAGACCATGCCAGTGAAACATTTTCCAGTGTTGTAAAGGAAAATGCTTAAGAATTAGAAAGAAGCACAGGAGTTGACTAGAAGAATCAGGAGTACATTGGAAGTGAACCAGAGACTGGAGCTGGGAGATGGTGCTCAAAAGGAAGAAAACCAGCAATTTGGAAATTAATGAGTAAATGTGAGATTACAAACCCTCAATCACATTTGTGAAATATGGCAAAACAAGTAAACCTGGAAAACTGGACATATTTGACTTTGTTAAACTTGTTGGGTCTCCACAGCATATGCCCTACTTTCTTGTCATTATTTGGAATAACATTAAAGAGCAGGGAAGAGGAAGGAAGGAGGTAACTGTAAGTAAAACAATTTTAGTATTTTTTATAAAACATGACATGCATGGCATGTTATAAAGTAAAGCTTTTTCAGTTATTTTGTGTGTAACAGAGATACTAAAGTAAACGGCTGCCCTGTTTTCCTTCTTTCTTCTTGTTCAGTTTTGGAAATGAAAGCTCTGCAATGGAAAGAGAAGAAAACCTGGACAAAAGAGCATGATATAAGTAAAATTGATATGTTCTTTCTTACTTGTGCATAGGGGATTGACTGGAATAAGGCCCTTGGCTTGATCTAACAACAAGTTTTACATGGGAGCAAGTAAATAACAGAACATTCAGTGTCAAAAAAAGTTTTCTTTAGCAAATAAATGTTCACAGTGCAACATGGGACGCTTGTAGGTGAAAGCAGTTGTGTATCTCTTTCCCATGTTTCTATGGAGACAAGCTGATAAGGGCAATAAAAACAGACTACTCTTTTCTTTCAATGGGTAAAATATAATGTTTTCTGAAGCATTCAGGTTGTTTTCTACATTTGGGAGAGGAATAAAGATAAGAACAAAATAGACAGCACTTACCTATGTAGAAGCACAGGCTGTACCATGTGTCTTAGCATAGATAACCTTCATTATAGGTTAATTAAATCCTGTATGTGTAGTTGTCAGTCTGGAGCAATTGTTCCTATTAGGAGGGTTAAACTTCATTATTTGAAGATGTACATAGATGTGTGTGCTTGCATTAAGTTAATAGGTTATAGGGGGGTTGTGTAAAAGTTTTCATTAAAACAAAAAGTTTTGTAAGATGTTTTATAGGTTCAAATGGATATGACAAGAAACAACTGTATAAAGGTCAACCTGACAAATATTAGTGCAAGCATGTTAATATAAAAGCTACAACTAGACATTTAAAAAGCTGTTATACGAAACAGGTGAGAATAATAACTTCCTATCATAATGGCAACACTTTCCATATTATCTTTGATAGTGAATGGTCTCACAGGTATATACACACACAAAAAAAAAATACAAGTGAGCTATATTATGAAATGCAGAGTACAAATAGCTTTGCTACAAGAGACACATTTGGAAAGAACATGGTATGCACATTTGATAAAGACAGGATTTCAGGATGGTTATTCAGTGGCATATCTTGAGGATCTCCAATAGAGATAGAAGAGGAAAAATAATGGAGTTGTAGTACTAAAGGGCTACTGGCAGGGGAAGAGGATTGCACTGTCATCTATTTATATTCTACCTAAAATTGCTATAATGGAGCTTAAGAAAATTCGGGAAGAAATAATCAGTTTTCAGTAGGGAATATTACTTATAGCTGGGGAATGGAATTTGATTTGCAACAGTGAGGATGTATCGGGAGAGCTAGGAGGATAAATGTAACAAAAGAAGGTAGATTTGTGAAGAAATGTATGAAAATATTTGGTATTGAAGTTTTGAATTCAGTAGTAGAATCTCAGAGACAATTTACATATTCCCAAGGTACAAAGACTGAACTAGACTACACAGAAATTATATTTCACAGGAACATTTTTGATATGCATCCAGTAACTATTTCAGATCACACACCAGTAATAACTAACATAAAAATGCATTGTAATGAATAGAAAATTAGACTCTGGTGCTTCCCAATCTATCAGTTAAACAGACAATCTATCTGTTAAACAGAGAAGAATTTAATTAATGGGTAGTGAAATTAGGGAAGATAGAATTTTTTTCAGAAAATATAGGAAGGGAGTAGGATAAAATGAAAGAAGAGTTTAAAAATAAAGTAGAAATAAAAGAAAAGAAGAAGAGATCTGGTTAAGAGGTAACAAGAATTATTTAGAAGGACTGACAAAGCTTAAAGTATTGCAGAATAGAGGGAATCAAACAGAACAAGAGGTGCAACTGCAGAGTGCTAAAGAGAAAATAAGGGATTACCTCAATGTCACATGCATGATTTTTAAAAAGATTGCTGTTAAACAACTGTTTTTGAAAATAACTCAAGAACACAAAACTTTTAGCACAATGGCTCAGGCAACAGAAATTAGAAAGAGTTGTTGCCAAGCTTAGGGAGCCTATAACAAGGAAAATAACCAGAGATCCCATAGAGGTATTAGAAATATTTTGGAAATTTTATGAAAGTCTGTATAAAGTAGAGAAATGTGGAAATTAAGAAAAAGTACAAATGGAAATGTTTATGGGAGAATTAAATATGCAAAGGTTAGAAGTATATGATGGTCCATTACTAACATATAGGATAGGAGGAGATGAGATAAAAATGGTGATGTATAACCAATCTATAGGAAAATCTCCAGGAATAGAAAATATACTTGTGGAAGTTTGGAAGCAAGGAGGGAATAATGTGATAAGAATCTGGAAGGTTTTGTTTAACAGTATTTTAAAAGGAGGAGAAACACCAACATCCTGGAAGAAAGCTGTGGTGGCTGTAATACCTAAAAATGTTAGAGCCATCAGAACAAGATTCATATAGGCCCATTTTGATTCTAAATCATGATTATAAAATGTTTATGTCTATAATGGCTAAAAGAAGTGCAAAGATGATGCTAAAAATTGATAAATATGGATCAGTGTGGTTTTGTGGAGGGGAGGCAAACATGTGACATTTGACTAACATTAATAGAATAGTGATGATCCAGGGGAAAGCTGGTGGCTGGTGGGTCTTGGTGCAGACAAAGCATTTGACAGAGTAATCTGGGATTTTGAGTGGGACAATGGAAGCATTTGGATTCCTTGACACATTAATATAGTTAATTAGGAGGATATATATGAGGGATTGGAGGAGAACATTAAAGTGGAAGAAGGGTCCTCTCTGATAAGTTCTGTTTGAACAGAGGAACCAGGAAGGGGTGTCTTCTTTCTTCTTGGTCATTTGCATAATATTTAGAACCATTGGCAAAGAAAATAAGGTACTCAGAAATTCAAGGATATAATTGGTATGGTAATCAAGATGAGTTGGCTTTATTTGCAGATGATATTATTTTGTACCTGTTGGAAACAGAAAGGGACATCCCAGTGTTGTGGAACATTATGAGACAGTTCTGGGTTTTTTTTTTGGGATACAAAATTAATGAAGATAAACAAAGGCTAATAAACTAAGTACCCACACACGAATTGGTTCAGCAATACCCACATTTATGGGGACATGAGAAAATGAAGTACTTAAGAGTATGGATTAAAAAGGATTCTGTTATGGCTGATTAGGATATGTGGGAAGACACTAAACAAAAGGTAATATAAAAACTGAGAAACTGGAAGCTGTGTATTATGGATATGGATAGCAAGATACAACCAGTGAAAAGTTTTGTAGTCCCTTTAGTCTTATAGACAAATCAAGCATATTTTTATCAGCCAGAGGGGAAGCTGTGGATAGCAATTAATAGAGTTGATGGATTTTTATCTTGGAGGGGAAGAGGGCACAAGTCAAGTAGGATAAGTTGATCCTTCCAATTGAACAAGATGGTTTGGAATTACCTGATTTGAAGGGGTATTTCAGAGCTACCCATTTAAGCCCTCCTGTCATACCACAAACAGAAAGCTATAATTCATAGTGGAAAGGGATGATGGTGAAATGTGGGAAGTTCAAGAAATAAGGAGAGATTGGGATTTTGGGTGCAGATTCTTAAAGAGAATAACTCATAGCCATACTGAATGTTATATTCATAAAGTAGCAGAAGGTATTCTAAGAACTACGTCAACACAGGAATGTAGAAAGGAGATTCTGCCGGCAGGAATGACTGCAATTAGGTGTACAGAGAATAGGCAAGAGGGGGCTGGCATTTAATGGAGAAAACTGGCAAAAGAACCACGGTATTGGCAGAAAATAATCAGAGAGGAAAAGTAGTAGAATGGGCAGAGGCCAAGAATACATTTGGACTGCAGGCGAGAGATTGCCTTCCCTATCAGGGTTTGATGTCAGAAAGCAAAAAGAAAGAAATAGGGAATCCTAAGTGAAAGACCAGCACTGGCAAGAGTTTTTTAGTAGAGTCTAGAACAAAAGCTGCTGTTAAAGGATAATTAGTAGGGCATATAAAATATTACATTAATCTATAGGAATCAATTAGATAATTAGATAATTAGATAAGTTTAGAAAGGATTGGGAAGAGATATTTCATAAGCAATTCACAATGAAATAAGGGGAGGATATATGCATGGGTTCCAAATATACAACAAAGTCTAGAAGATCTTTGCTTGGAAGTGTTTGAATAGGTATTTTTTTTACCCCAAGTAAACTCCAAAGAATTTTTCTTCAGGTAGATTGCAAATATTAGAGGTGTGATGTGGAAGACTGGGGTAATTGGGAATATATTTTTGGAAGTGTAATGAGTTGGCAGGCTTTAAAAATAAAAATACCGGGTGCGCAGATTAGTGTAACTAAGGAAATCATTTTTTTGATGTGTGGTACAGAATCAAAATTGCCTAGACATAGTAAGGCCTTGCTGAGTTTAATTCTGTTGGCTGCCAAAAAAGCAATTACTAGAAAATGAAAATCAGAGTTTAAATCAACTGTACTAGAAGTAGTGAATTTATTACAAAGATAAAAGAAATGGAAGTGGGATCTTCAGAAAAGAGTAAGTGCAAATTACATAGAAAAATGGGAATTCTGGGAACAGTGCATACAGAATGTTTTAGAGAAGGAATGAGGTTTGAGTGAGGGCAGGAACTGAATGGGGTACATAATGTTTTATTACAGTGCCATCACACTCCCAAAATGTGTTACATGTCTGTCCACAAGATCAGTACCTGTGTTTGAAAGGGGCTAGAAGCCATCTGCACAAAGTTCATATTTGCTGGCCCATATTTGAGACCTTTGCTGGCTTTCCAAACTTTACTCTAGCCTTTATCCTGTAACACTAACCCCTTTTCCGCCTAACTTCTAATTCATTTTTGAGTGGTCAGCTTCATTTTTTTAATTAAGCATCCATTAAATTCCCCAGCTTACCTTTAGTTTATCTTACACTGTTGTTCACACAGCTCAGTCTTTCTCATCATTGTAGTCTGTTAAGGCTTACTTTGTGCTTGCTCCACCTATCCTGTAATCTCAAGTAATGCCACCACTCATACTTGGGGAAGGGGGTGGTGATAATCTTCTGCATACTTCCAAGACTGCATCTCCCAAAAATCCCTTATGTTCATGTCTCATTAGCTGTCTCTTGACCATAATTCCTGCCTATCTTCACTTGTCTATATCTTTTATTCTTTGGTGTTTTACTAGAATTAGAAATATATTACCTTAGTTTTAGGGGTCATGATTAATGATGCATTTATTTTTAGTGGGTAAGTGGGCTGATCCAAGAACCCCCTATCAGATGCAACTTAAAAAAACATTATAGTGCTAAAAATCCACATTAGTCATAGTTTCCATTGTACATGAAAAGCAGTCCTTGAATATTTACAGAATGGTAGATTAGTCTGAAATATCAGATCTTGTATGATCCAGTCTGTCCACTTTAGGGTCTGGATAGATAGCCACAGACAGCTGTCATCTTAAAACCCATTGAGCTCTCCCAGGCTCAAACTACTCACCTCCTTCCCTTAATGCACCTCACTTCCTTTTCTTCCCAGATTTAATTTGCCATTGATTAGACAGCGGCTTCATGGTATTTTGAAGCTCAAGACTGTTCAAAGTTAATGTGAACAATATCAGATAGCAGCTTCACTTGTGCTTCAGAGGTGATGATCATTCAAAGTTCTTATGAACAAGACATACTAAATAGCTCAAAATTTGCAATGTTTACAGTATGCTGACATCATTCTGGTGTGTGAATAAGAAACCTAACTGGTAGTAATGGAAAGGGATAGTAAACATATATAAAAGTATATATTTCGGTGTAATAGAGTAATCTGCAAGCAACTCAGGGCTTAGGTGGATAAATTCCACTGCACCAGAAGTAAACAAAACAAGTAATTCAAAATAAATTAGTAAATACTGGAAGCCATAGAAGAAGAAGAAACTTTTGTTGAAACTAAAAATAGTACTTTATCACATTAGATGATAAAGCACCTTCTTGTTGACACAGCAATTAACATTATCACTAAAGACATAGGCAAACACTTTAACTTAAAATAAAATAAACCATTTAATATTTTCAGTTACATACATTATAGATCACGTATGTTCTTTTTTATAACTGTCATCAGTCCAACATTACATAAATTGCTCAATTCCTGCCTTCCCTTAAACCTTCCTCTTCCTCTAAGACATTATTCTGCATGTATTGTTCCCACAATTTCCATTTATTTCTATGTAATTTACTCCTTCACTTTTCTAAAGATCCCATTTCAAGTTCTTTTATCTCTGTTACAATATTCAGAACTTGAAATAGAATTTGTTTAGACTTTGATTTATTTCCATTTTCTAATTGCTTTTTTGGCAGCCACCAGAATTAAACTTAACAAGGCTTTTCTATGGCTAGGCAACTCAATTCATGTACCTTTAGTTACACCTATTTGCTCACCCAATATTTCTGACATAGTATTCTGCAGGGAATTTGTAAAATCTGCCAATTCATTACACTCCCAAAGCATATATTCCCAGTTACCTTCTTCTTTACGTTGCACGCCAACATTTGCCGTCTGCCTGAGGAAAAAATTCTTTGGAGTCTGCTTAGAGTGTAAATTTACAAATGCAAACTATTCCAAGCAAAATCCTAAAACTTTCTAGACTTACTTGCATACTTGGGAGCCGTACATATGCCCCTCCTTTGTTCCCTTGTAAATTGCTTATCCAGTCTGTCTTCCCAGTCTTTCCTAACCTCCTCTGACTGATTCTTAGAGTTGTCCTGCAATGTTTTATATGCTCTGCTAATTATCCTTTTTTAACAGCAGCTTTTGTTCTATATTCAACTGAAAACTCAACCAGAGCAGGTCTTTCACTACGATTCCCTATTCCCTTTTTCTTTGCTTATACTGTGACATCAATTCCTGGTAGTGCAGGCTTTCTCTAGCCTACAGTCCAAATGCTGTCTTAGCTTTACCCTATTCTGTTACTTCTTTCTCTAGTTATTTGCTCCCCATACCTTTGTTCCTTTACATCTTTTCTGCAGTAAATTCCAGCCTCTCTTTCCTATTTTCTGTATCCCTATTTGCAATTATTCCCCAAATCTCCTTTCTCAATTCTTATGTTGGCTTAGTTATTGGACTACTTTCTGCTACTTTATGAGTATAATATTCTGTATGGCTGCTGATAATGCACCTTTGAGTGAGAAAGTACTTGTTTAAGTTTCAGTAAAGGTTTCTTCATCTTCTGTGGTTCTCTGTTTGCTGTTCAGTTTGAGTAAACTTAGTATACAGAAGTTGATGTGAAGGATCAAATTGAAAAATTAATAAAAGCAGGAAAATGAAATTGACAGTATTATTTTATTTTAATATTATAATAAAATAGAAAGATAGTAAGAAAAATAAAGTTTAAAGTTTGAAGGTTGACTGAATAAATGTTAGAGGTCTAATTGATGCATTTAAACAAATGTCGTAAGAGGAGCAGTGCAGAATAGCTGATTGATCCTTTAGCTGTGGAAATTGATTTGTAATTAACAAGACATTAAAACACAGGGGCATTCTGGACTCCTGTAGGTATGGTGAATTGGTTTCAATCTTGAGTAATGTGTTTAATTTCTGAGGTTCACAGGTTAGTGGTTCCATTTTGTTGGGAGAGTTTTTCTGAACCTTTTTTCTTCTGTTGCAAATGTATGAGTTGGTATGTGGAGTATCAGGGATATGTCCACATTAGTTTGAAATAAGATGAGATTTAGATTTAGCTTATGAGTAGAGCAGTAATTTATCTGCAGTAGATTAAAGGCTGGCATTGATAAAAAGAAGAGTGGCTTGAGATGTTACAGGAAGTTGTTTGGCTTTTTACAGTGATCATCATTTCTATGAGTTGGATTAGTAATCTTTATATTTGAATCAGTTGCAGACTTTAAAAGCTGCGTGCTTTGACTGGTGTGTACGGCTGTAATTGGATGATGACATGTAGCTGGGCAGTAGAGCATTTTTCTCTGATCTAGGGTCTAAAGCCTGATTATTGTGTATACATTGTAGCACACCTTGATTTTACCTATTTCCTTGTCCATAAGTCTGGTACATTCTTTTGGGTTGAATTTAACAAACTAAGTATTTATAAATATGAACTTTATGTACCTGATTATCTAGGTGGCTGAAGATTTTACTAGCATAAGGATGTTTTTATTTTTATTATTAGTTCCAGAAACATACAAAATTTGAAAGCTTATTTTCATCATACCAACGAGGTTACTATAAGTCTTCTTGTAACTAACTTTTTACAGAAGGAATGATGGTTCATACCTAAGGATAAAAATGTCATCTGCATATATAGTGATGGTTGAAGATGAAATTCTTTGAGTAACATTGTATATGAAGAGAGAAAAGCAAACTGTTTGTATAACGTATCATTCAGGAACAACTGTTCTAAAAGTTCTTCATTTGGAGAAGTAATTGCCTGACTGAATATAAAACTTAAAAATGTCCATTTGATTGTACTGTCCCTGAAGCCATTCAAGTATAGATATTGTATAAGAATTTATTTCTCAAATGTTCTTCAGAGGTCCATTCATATTTCTTCTAAGTCTCCTTTATCAGGGGAGGAAAAAATTATATCAGTTGTTTTATAGATAGCAAGGTCTGATGTACCTTCCCTGCAGCCATGTTGAGAATCAGAAGTTAAGCTATCCATAGTGATGTGTATCATTGTCTAAGCTATCCATAGTGATGTGTATCATTGTCTGAAAACAGACTAGTGTTTCAAAAGTCCTGGTTATGTGTGTTCTGAGGGATAGATGATGAAGTAGAAAAAAGCACCAAAAGGTAAACTGTTGAAACAAAAAACACCGTAGCAGGCTCCAAACCTTTTGTATAGGCCAGGATATATGAAATAACTGTTGAAATTTCCCACCACAAACAATTCCACAAAATGTTCAGGCTCCAAACCTTTTTTTTAATAGTCCAGGATATATGAAAAAACTGTTAAAATGCCACAGCACAAACAATTTCACAAGAAGTTAAGCACTTTCACTTAGGTCTATCCCAAGCTTCATCTGAACATGGAATAAAATCAGTCAGCCACTTTTAAACAAATTCAAAAATTGTCAGCCATTAGTACGATCTCATGCATAGTTAATGAAATAAATGAATTCCCCTTGCATTATTTAAAGCCATAGTAAAATATATGCTGTAGTAAACCCTTGTGTTAAAACAACAGCAACCAAGATGAATACACATATTCTAGCTGCCATAATAAAATACATACTGTCATGAATCCTTGTTTAAAACAATAGCAAACAAAATAAATGCATATACTCTTTCCTTTTCTAAAGTTTAGCTGCCCTTAATTTAAGGACACTGTTAATACTAACATGATCATTCAGTCCTGGGTTTTTAGTTGAATCCAGCCTAAGCTGCCAGTATAGTTCTTTGTATTTTAAAAGGGCTTCCCAAAGTCCATGCCTTATATCTGATTTCATTTGTTCAAGTACAGAGTACAGAGAACTTGAAAATACCATTCTTAGTCTTTCTTGTGTCTAAATAAAGCATTTGTGTCTTTTTTCTGGGAGATCTCATACAAGTGTTGATATATTCTTTTTTTCAATGGTCTCTCTGTCTTGCCTATATAAAAGCTAAGGCATGTCTGACAGATGCTGATGTACGCAACCCCTTTGCTGCTACAATTAAAATGCTCCTTAAATTTCATACTCATACTTTCCTGCTCTAGAATGTTACTACATTGTAACTTTCTGGATGGGATACTCATACTTTCCTGCTCTAGAATGTTACTACATTGTAACTTTCTGGAAGGGATACTAATACTTTCCTGCTCTAGAATATTACCACATTGTAACCTTCTGGATGAGATACTGATACTTTCCTGCTTTAGAATGTTACTACATTGTTGACAAAAACCACACTTGTATGTTTCCCCCTTTCTTGTGAGGTCAAGCTGTACTTTTATCACTACCATGGTTTTCCAGCATTTCCTTTAAATTCATATCTCTCTTTTTAATAAATGTCGGTACTGACGGACTAAATTTGCTGGTTTCACTATTTATTACCCAAGGTTTCCAGTACTTCCTAATAATGTTCTCAGTTTCACGGGAATAAAATGTGTGTGTATAAATGTCATTTCATAAGTCAGCCCTTTATTTTCCATATTATGATTACTTTGTGGTAAATTTTCCCCAAAATTGTGCCATATTTTCCTTTCCTCCCTTGGTTCACTTCTTTCATCAATTGATTAATCAAGTTTTTGGGGTACCCTCTCTGCTGAGAAGAACCCCTTCATCACCTTAATTTCCTCCAAGAAAACTCAACACTCACTGCACATGCTTGATGCCCTAATTAATAATACCCTTCTTTTGATTATAGAGGTGCCCACACTCAAAATGTAAATAGGAGTTCGAGTGCATGGGTTTCGGAAAATCTTGGAATGGAATTTCTTTTCTTCCCTAACTTTATATATGGTCACATCTAAATAATTGACGAATTCTTGTGAAGTGTGCCAAGTAAATTTCAAAAGGGAAGTTGTAGTCTGAATATATTCCAAAAATTGGTTTAACTGGGTTTCCTTCCCCTTCCAGAAAAGACAGCCGTTGGCTTCGTGACAGCTGGCCAACTATAACTTTTCAAAACTCCTTGTTTTGACGTTCCTGGGGTTTTGCTTAGATTAACATTTACTTAAAAGCTGTTGAGCATGTCTTACTTGACATTTTAAGCATTCGTTCATCTAATATAGACTTTTTTATTCTATCTGTTTCATCAGAGGTGTTCTACATTCTGTATACGGATGACTTGAAAATGGGCAAACTGATTATATGTGTTACAGACAGAGCATGTTTGAGAAAGAACTTGAGTAAATTGACCATTTGTTTACAAGAAAATATGCTGACAAATAATCAAAAACTGAGTGCATGAGGTGTGGGAGACGTAGAATACGTGTGAATATTTAATTCAGCAAACGTTTATTAAAACTTTAGATTCATTTGAGGACCTGGGTATATGGAAGATCCAGATATCAGTTTTTCTGATCATGTCAATTGATTGGTTAGGGATAGTTATAAAGCTATATATGCTATAGAAAAATATTTAAAAAGTAAAGGAAATCAGAAATGATGAAATCATTGTTGCTTTATATCAGACCCAAACTAGAGTATGGAATAATATTGTGGAAACCTTGAAAGAAAACTAGCATAAGTAAATCAGAAAAAGTACAGTGAAAATATACCAAGGGCATTCATGCTTGTAAAAATGTACGTTATTATGAATGATTAAAATATCTGAACTTGTACAGAGTTTCATACAGATATTTAGGAGGAAACCTTATTAAGGTATATAGGGCATTTCAAGAAAGCTATCTCAGGGAATGTTTGGGGTTATTACAAAGTAATGGGGAATCATCAGACAACCTGCGTAGGAGATTATATTGGAATGAGGCATGTACTAATTGGTTCACTGAGAAAGTAGCTGATGTCTGTAATATCTACCAAATTATATTAAAGCAAGCACTAATTTAGATATTTTTAAGAACAATATGGACACATTGTTATGGAAATGCTTGTTTGATATATTAGCAGGCTAGAAGGCCATTGTTTCACATGCCTGAAATATCTGTATATATGTAAAAACATTTCTTTCTAACCCTCAATATTATCCACAAAGTCCTTTTCCATTTCTTATTGTAACCCTCCCCCTGAAACAAACCATTAATTTGTATTGCTCTCAACAAGGGGATCAGGAGTCAGTCATTAGCATTTATTTTTTGTCTAGATTCTCCTTCTTATACTCTTTTCTTCTCTTATTTTCTTCTGATTATTTATTTTCTTATCATTCCTTTCATCACCTTTTTATTATATGCCCCTTCCCCCTCCTTAGGAAGTTATGGTCTGGCTGTAGGTTATGATATATGTTCTGTCTTGAATACACCTCCCTTTTCTGGTCTGTACCATCTCTTACGTGTTCAGAGCAGGCTCTGACCTAATGCATCCATGCAATGTCTCAGTGCTTATTTATGTATTAACTGTTGTGTTTTTACTAGTTGCTTGCTGTCGTGTAACAAACACCTACCTAAAATCAGTACTTATTCTTTTGGTACCTTCTGCTAAGGTAGTTTTATCTTATGAGCTGCCAAATGTAACCTGCTTTCGGAACACCTCCCTACTCTGGCCATAAAATAACTTTGTGTGTTCTGGGCCTGAGGTGGTTTCAAAACCCCATGTAGCATGTAGCCACTCATTAGTGCATTAACTACTGCATTTTTCTACCTGCAAATCAATTACTAATCAGTGGGAAGTCACCTACCTATGTCTTATGTGTTTTTCTGTCTTTTTGTTATGTTAAAGAAGTAAACATATTTTAAAGTTCATTATTGAGCTGTGGCCTGTTAAGTGTCTATAGTCGCACACTAGTTCCTATTACTTCTTTGCTGCTGTAGTCATATCATGGTGTGCAGTGATTTCACTGCATGGTATTTCCAGAACAAACGGAAAATGCTCCTCTCTGTTGTCTCTGCTCCTCTTGTTATTATCTGCTGTTGTGAGTACCTTTCCTCTCTTTCCAGATTAACGTTATTCAACACTGAGTTGATTTTCATCCCTTCAAGATCCTTTCTGGCATCTTTGAGTTTGCTGTATGTTTGGGCTTCTCCTGGCCACATCAGCCTTGCTAATGTCAGATACATCATTTTAAATGTTATTCTTTTTATTTTGTCTAGCCTCTGGAATGGTATGTAAGCTGCTCTTTTTCTTCTAGTGTTACCGAGCAGTCCTGATTGATATAGACATGAGGCAGCCAATAGGTTAACAGTATTCCACGTTTCCACAGTAATGATAGCACTTTTTCCATGAGAAAATGTGTGCAGAATCTTACAATAATTTGTCAGGGACCACCATGCAGAGCACTTCCTGGGATCAGTTTGTCCTGTGAGCCCTTTATAGTTGCATGTGTGTTTCAGACATGTGAATCCATTCAGGTAGTTGTTTTTTAATGAAGACTTTACAGATACTTCCCTCCATGCTTTCTGTGGTCACTGCAAATCTAATATTTTCTTCTCACTCATTCATCTTGGTCGGTGAGCATAGCTTCAAATAGTTTCATTCTAGTATCCACTGCCTTTGTTCTGGCTTTGAGTAGTGCAGTCTCTTGTATTATGGATTGGAGTGCCTTTGAGTGCTCATACAGCATTTCTGTTGTTTCCCCTACCACCTTATCACTTTCTTTAATATAGATGTCAAAGTTAATGTTCATTTTCCTCAGTTCAAGGCATACATCTGTTATTGTTATTTCCCTTTTTACTGGTTTAGTGTTTGCTCAGCTGGTCTATACGCTGCCATTCCTGCATGTTGCTCTCTTGTTATTTTCTGCTGTACTTCCCTTGGATTTTTCAACTTGGAGGGCTTTCTTGCTGAAATATATTATGATCTTCATTGCTTACAAGCTCAGATAATTCTACTTTATCTTTTTTATTGTGACTTAAACTTAATTCATTGGTTAAAATTGGGAACAGAAGGCTGTTGCTGCTACTTGTTCTGCTCCGTACTGGCCCCTCCCTGTGTACTAATTGTAGAACATTTCTCCTTGGGCCACTACTGAAAATGGGCTCTGTTCATTTTGGCTTTCCCAGTCAGCAAATGCAAATAAATGAACAAACAGATTAATTAACATTTCATTTAGGTGATTTTATTGAGATCACAAGGCTATGTCCAAAACGGGGGAAATGGAGAAGGAGCTACTGAATAATTTAAAAGAAAATAATAACTTTAAAATATGCATGATGTATGTGCCAGGGGGATCTGTAAGTTAAAAAAAAATCTTAGCACTCTGTCATTTAAGCAAGGGCAGTTAAATCTGATGGAAGCCTGGAAAAACTTTGTAAATGCAGGCTTTTCAGACAGAGATGCTGGGGCTGGCTGTACAGAAGAAAGAGGAAATTGTACATTACAGGAAATAACCAGTCAGTAGCTGAAGTTCCCAAAAAGGTCTTCATATTTGAAGGTCTTCATATTTGTCAGAAAATGAATTAGTAGCTGTCAGGACTCTCATAAATTACAGGCTGTGGTACGACAAGAGGCAAACTATGAAAAGGTTAAGAGGTGGAAGGATGTGACATACAAAAAAAGTTTGTGAAGAAAGAAATTAGATAAGTGAATGATAACTCAAAGGAAATTAGACATTAGGCATTCACAAGAGGTGGCATAAATATCAAGCAAAGAGATGGGTGTATGACACACAGTGGTCAAGCTCTGACTGAGACCCAGGCAACCTGGAGGAGTCGGCCTAGGAGGGTAGGATTGAGTGGTCAATGCTTCCTCATCCATGTTGGGGGAGAGGCTACATCTATCTGTTAGACTGACACCTGGCTGAAACCTAGTGCCCTAGGACATTCAGTATAAGGGTCAGAAACAAGTGCACACCAAGCAGCTCATACATACTGTAGCAAGCACTGGCCATAGCAGAAGCACAAATGCTACAGTGGGACTGCAGTGTAGGTCTTCCACCCATACAGGCTTCCCTGCTGTCCAACATCCATCAATTTTTTCCCCCTTTTGACTTACCCTGTTTCTTTCATCCCCCACACCCCTCATGAGAGCTGTGTTTGCAGTGGAGATGTGACGTGTTGCCTCACCTCCGCAGCAGCTCAGCCATGTTTCACCCTTTCCCACATTAGGCCACACCTCCCAGCAGTGATGTCCCAGCCTTCTCCAGGGATTGTTACAGGAGACACCCACAATGCCTCCCACCCTCCCAAGGATGGTAACACCAATCTCTCCCTGCTACCCTACCAGTCCCGCAGGGCACAAACTGAACCCAGGTCAGCTGGGCCATATGCAGGGCTTTTTAACTTTACACCACCAGAGCAGATGTGATTCTTATTGTTGGTATAATGATGTTAATAATTAGCCTAACTGCAGTTTTATGATGTCATTACAGCTGATTTGTCAGCAAGTGCCATCATATGTCCTGCACATCTGTCAGCAAAGCTAAGCACTTAACTAAACTTGCCGTAGGAGAAGTGTAGGTTTAGGGCAAAATTCAGCATAACCCACTATACATAGTCTTTACAAATATTGAATGAACTTCCAAGAGTAGCACCTGATGGCAAAACAATTTATTGGCAGTGTATATACATGAGTCAGTTCAAAAATAAAGTTGTCACCATGCGTGAAAGTATTTCAGAAGGGATGGAAGCCAAAAGGGTAGTAAGATCAATTTTACATTTTGAGATATGTAACACAGACAGCACATTTCTGTGTATCCAAAATCTGCCTGCAGTAGAAGAGTGTAAGGAATAAAAAGTACTTTGCCAGAATTTAAACTGCAAAGTGAATGCTGGATTATCAAACAGAAACTGGCAATCTTTTTCTCAGCCCATAAGCACTTGTAAAATATGAGTTTTGCAAGTTTCACTTTTGGGAGTTACGTAGTTCTTCTACTCCTGAAGTAAATATAGAGTAAAGTATTATAAGTTAGTATTTATATGTGGCAGGATGAATGGAAAACAAATGCATAGATTTAGCTTCTTATCTTTTTTTCTGTGGTGGAAAATGTGTTGGTAACAAAATAGTTTAATAGCATTTTCAGTGTATGTGCAACTGTATATTGGTTTATTATGACAGATGTATATTAAAGTAATATAGTTGAAGCCATAAGGACATGTTGGTTTTGCAACCTGTCTAGTAAAACACCTTTGTTCGGGAATTAAACGAGCTCTATATTTATATGATACAGAATCAAAAGAGAAATATTTATTTATTTTTATTTTTTTCTTTATTTTATATTTGATTACCTGGTTGGTCTGACTGGGCAATCAGGTGCCCGTTTTCAGCAGAGACCGGGAGAGAAAAGCCCCACATACATAACAATCACATGAATAAAAATAAGAATAAAAACTAAAAGATAACAATACAAGATAGAAAATACAAGCTACAAAAACTCCACATACATGATAAGAATAGAAAAGTCGGAGATGAGTACAAATTCATAGAGCAAACTAACAATAGAGCAAACAATAGTATATCATGGCATAGTATGATGAGAAGCTACATATATAGAATATATTTGAGTAAGAAGTGCAGTAATACTATATACAGTTGTATACATTCATTTAAAAATGCAGTTGGTTATGGTATTTTTTTTTCTTTGTTGTGCAAGAGGAAGATTTGTCTGAATGGCGGTAGTAGGGCTAGTCATAGTCAGTACAGGTGCATTGCCAGATGAGATTGAGGAGGGCTTTTAATTGGGTTTTAAAGGTGGTACTGCTGTTTTGCAGTCTTATATCTGGTGGAAGAGAATTCCAAATTTTAGCAACTCTGTAGGAGTAGATGGATTCGGCAGCACTGTGCTTACACTTAACTACTTAGAAGCCAAAAAATCTCAACCTCTCATTGACCAATAAATAAATGAATAAATAAACTATCAACAACTAAAATAAAACAATAATAATAATAAAAAATAACTCCAAATTCAAAAAAATGTACTGAAAAAAATGGAAGAATAGAAGACTTGGTTAGAACATAAAGGGCAGATGTTCTTCGTGTTTCACTGTTGCAGTGATCACACTTGGGTTATCTACCTGCAGCTAGCCCTCGGTTGGCCCGAATACCAGAGTCTTTGGATTTCTGCGTCGGATGCTGTCACTTCTTCCATGAAGTCAGGTCATCAGGGGTATAAAACATGCAGCCGATGCCATTGCATCAGCTTTTATTGCTGAGCAGAGCTAGAAGCAGAAGCAGTTCGCAAGTGCCGGTTGGCCGCCTCCTGAAATTTTTGTTTTTTGAGTTTCAGACCTGAAGTCTTCTAAAAGATAAGTACCCCATTGGGGATTCTTTTTTCTTGCTCTAACCGATGCCAGAAAAAATTAGTAATTGTCTTGCCTGTGGAAAGCAAATACCTCACAGAGATTTTCATTCTTACTGCGTCACCTGTTTAGGCCCAGATCACAAGGTTCCTCGCTGTCAGTTTTGTGCCTTGTTCAATGCCCGAACTATTCATCTTCAGGCTATTTTTGTTGCTAAATTCTTTCACTCTCGTTCTCCGTATTCCGAAATGGCTTCGATAAGCCATCCAACTACCGATCTTCCAAGAAGCGTAAGGATAAAGACAGAGACAGACCGCATAGGTCCAAAACTGCCGACGATGCCTCCACTAAACTAGTCGCCAGTCCGCCGGTACTCAGTGAGGCACTTTTGCAGCCCCTGATACCCGCATCTACAGATTCGCAGGCCTCTACTGAGAGCCATTCGGAATATGGTATGCCGCGAGATGCTTCTTCGACTATGGAACCTGCAAATGTCTCTACCTTGGATGGGTCCAGAGCCGCTATGCAGGCACTGGCTTCTGAGGGTGTATTCAGGCCTTCCGATGTTCATATTAAACTGACTACTTCATTTCAAACCAAAAATACCAAATTACTCAGGCCCAGAGTTCGCACTATGCCTAGGAAACCGACGACCAAAGAGCATTCTCAGGCCCCCATGCCACAGAAACAAATGCTTAGAATGGCTGAAGACCTTATTACTTTAATTAGGGGAAGCCAGCCTTCCCCCTCCAAAAGACCAAGAACTGATTTTCCTTCTGATTCTTCAGATCATGAGTCCGATGACTCTGATCCTTCTGATTACCAGAACATACCTTTATCTACCTATGAGGATGCTCATGCAGAGGATTCCATTCCCTCTGCTTCACCACCAGAGGATTTTTCTTTTGGTGAAACCCTGCATACTCTCAGAGAGCATTTCCGCTGGGAGTGCCAGGACTACCCACAGTCCAAAAAGAGACTCATGGAATTTTTAAACTTGCCTCAGCACAGGCCTTTAGCTATCCCTCCTGTTGTGGAGATTGTAGATGATGTCTTTATGGAATCCAGTCTTACCCCTGATACTTTGCCACCAGCTCCCAGGAAACCTGACAGGTACTACAGAGTACCTGACTCTCACAAATTACTATTTAAGAATCCACTGCAGATCCAGAGACCATTTCTCAGGGACCTAAAGGCATTAAGGCTACTACAGCCAAAAACCCTACACCTTCAGACAGGGATTCTAGGGCTTTAGACAGATGGGGTAAGAAGGTATATACCTCTGCTACTCTTGCCATCAGGGCTTTAAATTGCCAGTTTCACATGTTTAAGTATCAGCAACATATCATAGAACTAATTAAACAGAAAATTATGTTGATTCCTGATTGTGCAGTACATAAAGATTTACGAGAGTTAATGCATTCTGCTAACTAAGTTGGAAAAGATACTTTGCAATGCCGTTTTGATTCCTTAGAAGCATTTTGCAGGGCTGCTGTCACTGGGTCTGTTCTTAGAAGGCATGCTTGGCTTAAGGAACAAATCTTGCCAGACCATGTCAAAGAAAAATTACTAGATGCTCCATTAAACCATGAACTTCAGTTTGGCACTAAAGCAGAAGAAGTCCTCAAAAAGATGGAGGAAAAAGCTAAATCTATGCAAACTGTTAAAGATTTCCTACAGGTACAGCCACCTAGATTCAGTAGGCATTGGCCTTCTAAAAACTGGCCTTTTCCAGTCCTTGCCAGATCTTCTCAGTCCAAACCCAGGGGCAGCAGACCACCAAGACTACAGTCTCAGGGTATACACAGATCTAAACAATGGAGTGCTCCCACCTCAAAAACAGGGAGTAGTAAGCCACCATCCTATCAGAAAAGTTCACAATGACTTGTCCTTCATCCTTCCAAGCCTTGCCCAAGTACTTGCACCCTTAGGAGGAAAACCTAGCCCTGCACGCAAAAAACTGGGAGTACATTACCCAGGACAGATGGGTCTTGATCATTGTATCCCAAGGATACAGATTCTTCTTCCACTCACTGCCAACCCCAAGCGGATGGCTAGACCCCCCCCCAAAACCAGTGGGCAGAGGCCCAAAAGCAAGTACTTTCTCTTCTCAGTATCAAGGCTATTGAACCTGTCCCAGCAGAGCAAAGCAGACAAAGTTTTTTTTACTCCAGACTGTTTCTGGTACCCAGAAAAGAAAACTCTTGGCGCCCTATCTTGGATCTGTCTATTCTCAACACCTTCTTGGTGGTTCCAAGATTCAAAATGCTTACTCTCCAACAGCTGCTTCCTATGCTAGCCAAGGACTCCTGGCTAGCTACCCTAGACTTAAAAGAAGTTTATCTGCACATCCCCATAAGGGAATCTTGCAGGAAATATCTACGTTTCAGAGCAGGCGCTATGCACTATCAATTCTCTGCACTTCCCTTTGGCTTATCTACTGCACCCAGGGTATTCACAAAATGCCTAGCACCAGCCATTGCATATTGCAGACAGAGAAAAATTCAAATTTACCCATACTTGGATGATTGCCTGATTCAGGCGGACAGTCAGCAATTGCTACTTCAGCACCTGACATTTATAAAGAGACTTCTAACTTCACTGAGGTTTACCATCAGCCAAAAGATTGTATTCCTGGGAGCAAGCTTGAACACAACTTCCCAGATGGCATTCCTCACTCCAGAAAAACAGATTTTTTGACAAACTACTTCAATCTACTGGCCACCCAAACCCAGCTATTTGCAAGAAAAGTACTGGAAGCCCTAGGGTTCATGGCCTCTTGCATTCTACTAATTCCATATGCAAGACTGCATATGAGGAAACATCAGTGGTACTTAAAAAGTCTCTGGTATCAACATTCTCAGGACCTGGAAACAATGATTCCTATCATTCCTTGCCTAAGGACAGAGTTCTTTTGGTGGGCAGAGGCCTGCTACCACAACAAGGGACTCCCTTTCACTCAAACCCCCACCGCACAAACTCTAACAACAGACGCATCAGACTATGCATGGGGGGGCTCACTTGGCAGGAAAATGCATTCAAGGCAAATAGAGCCCAAAACAAATGCACCTGCATATCAATCAAAAAGGTGGTGAGAGAGTGGCCTAGTTGTTAAGGCGTTTGCCTTACAAACATAAGGTGCAGGGTTTGAGTCTCACAAGGGATAATGGCTTAAAATGGCTTAAGGGCAGTTAGCTTAGTATGAATCTATGAAGTCAACTTTTAAGGGTTGGGAGGGTGGCCTAATGGTTAAGGTGTTTGCTTTACAAATGCAAGGTGCAGGGTTTGAGTCACACAAGGGATAATTGGCTAGGCTTAAAATGGCTCACAAGAGCAGTTAGCTTAGTACTAACCTAGGTTGGGAGGGTGGACTAATGGTTAAGGTGTTTATCTTACAAACACAAAGTGCAGGGTTTGAGTCTCACAAGGGATAACTGGCTAGGCTTAAAATGGCTCGCAAGGGCAGATAGCTTAGTACTAATCTATGAACCTATGAACCTATGAAGAAATGTTAGCTGTACAGAATGCACTGACAGCCTTCAAATACCTTATTCGTCCACTGCAACTATTGATAAAGACAGACAACACCACAGTTATGTGGTACATAAACAAGCAGGGGGGACCCATTCCTACCCACTCTGCAGGTTAGCCATGGCTCTATGGAACACAACCTTGAGCGATCAAGTGCACCTGCAAGCTCAATCCCTGCCTGGCAAACTAAATTCACTGGCAGACAAATTAAGCAAAAATCTAATGGACCCATATTAGTGGAAACTGGAACCCAAATCATTCAAGCTTCTGATCCACAGGTGGGGGGTACCAGAGGTAGACCTCTTTGCTTCCCCGCAGAACTATCAGTTGAGCAAATATTGCACCAGAACTCCCCACAGCCAAGCATGGAAAGTGGATGCCCTGTCCTTTACATGGGTAAACCTCTCAGTCTATGCCTTTCCCCGTCTGCCCCTCCTCTCGAAGGTTCTACTAAAGATCAGACAGGACAAGCCAAGGACAATCCTGATTGCACCAGACTGGCCACGCCAGCACTGGTACCCACTTTTGCACAGTCTGACAGTAGTGCCACCATGGCACCAGCCTCAGACCCCTTCCCTGCTGTCCCAGCAGGAGGGCCAGATTTTGCATTTTCAGCTGCAAACCCTGAACCTAGCAGCCTGGCTCATCCCCTGAACACATCACCAGCAACCCTCAGTAAAGAGGTGCTAGATGTCATCCTTGAGGCAAGGAGGCCTAGTACTAGGAAATCCTAGTCAGAAAAGTGGAAAAGATACCGTTCTTGGAGCCAGTCTCAGGGAATGGACACAACAGTGCCCATCTTACCTCAAATACTAAATTACCTAACATAACTGCTCCACAAAGGCCTATCCTTCTCTTCAATTAAGATTCATGCCTCTGCTATCTCAGCTCATTACAATACTGAGCCACCCATCTTCTCTCACCCTCTGGTCAAACAGTTCCTGAGAATTTAACCCCCCCCCCCCAAGGAGACCTCCCACTCCAGCCTGGGACCTTAAATTTATACTGGAGAAGCTCACACGTCCTCCCTTTGAACCTGCAGCTACAGCACAGTTAAAATTCCTCTCTTGGAAAACAGCCTTACTTCTAGCCATCACTTCAGCAAGAAGAGTGTCTGAATTGCAGGCCCTTATGGCCGTGGAACCCTTCATTAGCTTCCATGCGGACAGGGTTTCCCTCAGAACTAACCTATCATTTATGCCCAAGGTGGTACCTAGTGTGGCTTTAAGCCAACCCATTAATTTGCCAACCTTTTTCCCTAATCCTCAGAATAAAGGGGAAAAGATCCTGCACTCCTTGGACATGCACAGCCAGCTTAGGTTCTACCTGGACAGGACTAAACCTTTCAGAAAATCTGACCAGCTGCTAGTCAGCTTTGCTACAGGGACAGAGGGCAAGGCCATTTCAAAGCAAACAATTTCTAAATGGATAGCACTCTGCATCCATTTCTGCTACAAACACCATGGAAAATCTATCCCACAGGGGATCAGAACTCATTCCACTAGGGCTACCTCAACCTCTACAGCATTTCTCAGGGGAGTCCCTACCAGGGACATCCTGGAAGCTGCAACCTGGAGTTCTGTACACACCTTCACCAAACATTGCCACTTACCTATATTTTCTAAATCCAGAGTTGGATTTGCCACAGCAGTCTTACAAGGCCTTCTAGCCAATCCTAATACTTCTTGACTTCCTCCACCCTTTCTCAGCTTTGGGAGTCAACCCAAGTGTGATGACTGCAACAGTGAAACATGAAGAACATAGTACAGTTGTGTACACTTACCATAAATGTAGATGTTCGAGTGTATTCGCTGTTGCAGTCCTGGTTACCCTCCCTCCAGTCCCCTGACTTCTCTATACTTTCTACCTGTCCTTTTTTTTTTGGCCATACCTTATAACAATGGTATTTACTTTTTACTGGGGGTGTTCCACACCATGTAATTACTTCCTATTTTGGGGGCTTCTGACATTTGGGGCAAGAAAAACTGATGTAATGGCATCGGCTGCATGTTTTATACCCCCGATGACCTGACGTCATGGAAGAAGCGACAGCATCCGATGCAGAAATCCCAAGACTCTGGTATTCGGGCCGACTGAGGGCTACCTGCAGGCAGATAACCCAAGTCTGATGACTGTAACAGTGAATACACCCGAACATCTACATTTATGGTAAGTGTACACAACTGTACTTTTCAGAAAACTTTGCCGCAACACACTAAGCACATTTGCATAATGAGTGGCTATGGTTGATGTGTGTGGTATTCAGAAATACACATACCACTAGCAGAGAATACTGAGAAGTAGGGTTCGGCACAGTAATTTCTAATTGTCTTATAATGACATGGTGATGTGCAATATTATTAAATTGAGCAGCTTGGGGTAGGCAAATGAGGCATAACAAGATGGTGGAGTGATGCATAAATGTGTAAAAACTATGCCACAAACCTGTGTATGCAGTATAATTGAACTTGGATGAATGTGGCATTAATACTAAAGGAATTGTTAAATAATGTTTAAGAGTTGCAGCAACATTAGTTAACGTTAATCTGCAAGAGGCTCTTACTGACACTGCAGTGCATGACAGAGTGCATTGTCACCCCTGGAGGCACTTTGTCAGACCACCAAGTTTAACATTCCATGGTGTCCATGACACTTGCATCATGGATCAGTACCATGTGGATAGGGGCACCATGCATATGGTGGGGGTTGGGCATTGGCATAATGATTAAAGTATTTCCCCTCACAGACACAAGGGACAGAGTTTGATTCTTACCTTTGGTCCCACTCGAGCTATTGGCTAGGTGGGTAATAGTCTGTAGTTGAGCTATTGGCTAGGTGTGTAATAATCTGTAGACATTGTGGACATGTGTCAGCCTAGCCTCACCCCTGTGGGAATCATGAAGTACCTAGCCATGGGATATTAAGGTATATGTGACATGACGTTTGTTATCTACGTCTGTCTTATACTGTGACCTTCTGGGGATACAGTGAGGGTATCTCAGGCATCTACCTTAGAATGTTCTTATCAGTTTCTCAATGTCACTGTAGCATGTGGTGAGCATGTGTGGTTTCCATGTACTACAGAGGCAAGATAGAGGGAACACCATGCAGGAGTTCTAGTATAATCCATTTCCCTAAGAAGTTGGGGAGCCTTAAACTGTACTCACATTGAATTGAAGGCCCCCACTTGCTCTACTAGGAAAGAGGTACATGTAACGCAAAGGATATCACTCCATCAACTGCCAGGTGGCGTGTATTGCACAGGTTATCATTTACAATGTAATTGAAGGCCACCCAGGTAGTTACCATGACTCCCACATAACACACCTGTGAACTTTACCAAGATTTTGTGAGGAGTGACCTCCCACAGGGCATCTTGTTGGCAGTGCTGTATATGCTCTGGAACCCTGTCTGATGGCACCCATTAGAAATCCAGAAAATGAAACAGAGAAGTGATGCAGCCATGCTAGTTGTATACAAGAAACATTCCTGAACGTGTGTTTGGTTTGCTGAAGGCACTCTTTCACTATCTGGATTCATCCGGTGGTGTCCTGTAGTATGACCCTGACACCTGTACACAATTATATTTTCAGTTTGCACCATGTTATACTGTATCATACTTGGCAGACATTTACAAGAGAGTGGGCATTTGTAAAATCAGCAGTCTGTAGCACAACAGGCAGTGGAGGCTGATTCATTTGTGGAGTTGCTGGAGGGTGGAGGAGCTAGCAGCAGGGGAATATCATGTCAAGTGGAGGCAAGCACAGTATGCCATGACACTGGTAAAGTGGCCATGGCTTATACATATCTTCAGAACACAGAAGAGCAGAGTAAAGTGGATACAGTACAGTAAAAGTGATGCATGTAAAGCCAACACAAGGCTTTGCTTACCCACGCATATGCTTGTCATGCTATGTAACAAACATAGACTCAAGTAACTTTGTACAAATGGGAGGGCACAGTTATCATGTGCTCCTTTGGGGAAGTGAGCACATGTGTGGATGTCTTTCACAGAGAAATGTATGAGTGTTAAGTATTATTAAAATAAAATGTGCTGTTGTATGTATGGGTTTTCAGAGTGTGTCAGTGTATGTGTGTGTGTGCATGTCTGCATGTGTGTGTATATGTGCGAGTGTGTGTGCGCACGCGCACATGTGCGTGTGTGTGCATGTGCGTGTGTGCATGTGCATGTGCGTGTGTGTGTGTGTGTGTGTGTGTGTGCGTGTGTGTGTGTGTGCGTGTGTGTGTGTGTGTGTATGTGTGTGCATGTGTGGGCGTGTATGTGTCTGTATGCTTGTGTGATGTACAGTGGACTGTGATGGTGTGAGTATGTGTGTCTGCTGGGACACAGGTTCGTTAATAGGTGCAACAGTGCCAGTTGATGTACTGGATAGGTCCAGGGCATGCACCTGTCCACGAGAGCTAGATCTACAAGGAATTACGGTGGTTGTACAGTGATCCTGGCTAGATGTTGGTGGCCTGCGTGACCATGAATAACATCTGCCATGATCACAGGGGCATTATTTCCTTGGCGTAGACATATCCACAACAGATGTAGCTGTGGGTGCACAATTTAGGTCATCCCTGCCCACATTGGCTACCATCTGTAGAGGTAGCCATGGTAGTTGTGGAACAATGATGTGCACGGCTCTTCTTGTCTGGTAAACTTGCTTGAGGGGACATGGCTTGTTCCAGTATGTGACTGAGTCTATCAAAACTGTCACACATATAGGCACGCAGTCCTGTAGTTCAACTCATGCACCCTACATCATCCTTACTAACACTGCGATGGCTATGGTTGTACTAACATGTGCCTTCATTATGGCCCTACACATACTCAGGATTGCATCCACTGACACACCAACCTCAGGAGGGGAGAAGTTACCATGTCTCAGTGAGCACCATATCCAGCCCTTTATCTGTACTTCTCCACCCATGGGTGCTAGAGACAGATCCTTGTGTGCACTAGGGGATACTATACTTCCCTGCCTGCTAGTATCTCTGATAACCTGTTCTCCCTTTGGTGTGCGTCTTCTGGCCTAGATGCTATGTCCTTAATCACCAGACATTGCAGATCCTCCAACATCTGGCAGTGCAATTCCAAAATGTTGGTGCAGGATAAAAAAATCACTTATGAATACACCAAAGCAAAATATCCTGTGTAAGTATGATGTAGTATCAGAAGTATACCTGAAAGTGAGCTGTGCAAATAGTAGCATTTCAAAATATATATATTTAAATGGCATACCTTGTGCAGATGGCCATACAGGGGAATTCTTGATGTTCCTGTATACCACAAATCAGACATCTTTAATTTGGACATTGACTAAAGGGTCTAGCAGACGTACATGTACTCTTACATAGAAAGAGGTCTACACACCTGGGGCATCTCTAGTAGATAATCTTGTTGGCCTGCCCCACACACTATGGGACCATGTGGTGGTGTCACCCTATTTGATAGAGGCCATAAACTATTCTGCCTGTATGAGAGCTGGTTCACCGACGGCCCAACTTCTGTCAACATATCTTCCCATGCTAGGTGGACAGCACTTTGTTCAGAAGAATGTGTAATGTCAGTGCCCCTGTGGTACACCATTTCATAAGTAAGGTCCTGACCACCAAACACATTAACATCCATCACCATATATTTCTGGGCTGGTCTGCAGTAGGCCCAGTCAGCAGCATCCAGGCCAAAGAACTGTCAGTCATGGAGATGGATGGCCTGGAGTAGCACCTCATTCTCCACATCAGAGAGTTATAGTTTCCTGGTAGTCCTTTCAGCAGAGTCTGCAGTGTGTTTCTGCTATCTGTTTTTTAGGAGTTGCTTTTTAGGTATGGAAGTATCCCTCATGGACAAGGGCAGTCGATGCTGATCATAGATTCGCTCTGCCAATAGTGACCATCTAACCAAGGTCAGTTAGGAAACACGGGTATAATATGGCTAGGCTTGTAAAGGCCCTAAGGCCATTAGCCTAGTAATCTCCTGTGAACCTTTGCACCTAAGGAAGACCCTGGTATTACCATTTTGTTCAAAGGTGACCCAGAAAACTCCTTATACTGCCATTCTTTCTCTGTTGCCCATACAGCATGCTGTTATGTGACTGAAAGCCGTATAGCTGTATCCACACTGCTTAAGTGATGTCTGGCACATACATTTCCTGATCAAATCTCCCTCTCAGTGCAATGCTTATAACACTGCAGCTGTCCAAGGTGACATGATTGTTTTCTCTCAGGGTAAAAAGACTTTCAAACATATTAGATACAGTGGATATAAAAAGTTTACACTCACACTTATGCAACCAGAGTATTGTATGTTTTTTTTATTTTTTTATATTTTTCCCGTAACAGATTTGTTTGTTTTTCAATTGAATTGTACAGGTTATAGGTCTCATTAAAGGTGGGAAAAGTTTTGAAATGATTTATTGTGCTTTCATTTTTTATATCACAAAAACCTGGCATTTTAACAGGGGTGTGTAAACTTTTTATATCCACTGTATGTGTGCACATTATAAAAAAGGCAAATGTTTTAATTGAAAGTGATATCACAAGGCTGACCAGATTGTGTTGAGTTGTGCACTAAATATGTGCTGAAGGGTGTGTCTCCCATCATGTGTAACAACCTTTCAGACCAACAATTGCTTTACCCTTATAGTACCCCTCTTAAATTACCTTGGAAAAATCCTTAGAACTATTGGCCACATTATTTCATTATGTACACAAATACAACAGCAGTTAACAGTAGCTGTACTTGACAAAGTGAACTTGTATAACACAATACTTTGCACAAGCTGTGCTTTAGTTTGTCTTAACAATTACTCTTAGATTGACCTGTTGCAGGTTTCCAAGTTGCTGGTCTTTGACGAGTTCTTGGCGTGATGGTCCTCAGTATCTTCTGTTACACTAATATTGTGCAAATTCGGTTGGCTGGGTACAGTGATTGTGCTGTTTAGTGCTTAACTCATTAATGTTTCATAATCACTGAATTGACAAGTCTGGATAACTTGCTAAAAAAACATTGCGCTCAGTTCTGTTTATTTTTGTGCCCATGCCTGGGTCCCTATGTGCAGCAGTGCATATGTGAGGTCCACATCATGCCTCTAGGGGTGGGGGGGGGGGTATTTGTAATTCCACATATAAGCTTATAGAAATGGAGTTGCAGTAATGCCTGTTTTCTGAGCAGCATATAAAGGGATACAGGACTGTTATATTTCACACCACTGTAAACCACTGTAACGTAGTACATATTTTAGTCCTGCCTTCCATCTGTCAAGTAAATGAGGTGTCTGTCATTTCACAGAAGATGGCACAGTGAGAATAGGTATGGGCACGAAGTACCTGCCATTTTCTTCTGCTTTTTCTAGGTGGGAAGTAATAACTGGAGAAGGAGATGGTAGTGTTCCTTTTAGAGCCCAAAAGTGTTGTGTGGAGGAGACCAAAACTTTTCTCTGTTTTCTTCATAAAGACTTCAACCAGAGGCACTTGCAAAGTGGCGATCAAGGGCCTCAATTTAAGACTGAGGCCTGGAATAATTTGGCCCAGGCTGTCTCCACTGCCACTGGCATCCTACACACAGGAGAACAGAGCAGTCATCGTTATTGTGACATGAGGAGTAGACATCCTGACTTTCTTTGCCATTGGGAAGATAAAATTAGAGAGTGCACACCACCTATGTACTGTAAGTGCAACTTATGTTAGCTACATATGCAACCTGACAGTGCATGCCATGCTCAGGTATTACAGACTACTGTTTTTCTGTCCACAACCTCTGAACAGATTGCATAATGGGCGGCTGCATAAGAGGAGAATAGAATGCCTAAGAGATATTGGCTTCATACAGTACAGGTTTTAATGTTAGCTGTCAATTCAGGCAGTATTTCATACAGTATAAGTTTTATACTTTACATCCACTTCTCTGCTAATATGCATAGTTCAAAGGTCGCAGTATGACTGTTGGAAGGTATTACTGTCTGTGTGCGTACATGCTTTCATGTAATTGGAGAAGTGTCTTAAGTCGTTAAAGCTGAGCCTTAACAGCATGATAGTGCCTCTGGGTTCATGCTTCCACTTGTCTGTTTGTGATGTAATTTGTAATTTGAGGTGTTTGTATCATTATAGTCCCTAAAAGATCAGAAGTGAAAAATATGCATGAGGTACATTTTTTCATTGTTGAATTTTATCTCACAGATCCTCTTTGTCAATACACTTCATTTGATGATTTTGTCTGTTTGACTGCAGCCTTCACTAATAATTGTGTGGTGCAATAGTTTTGCGGTTAGCATTGTTACCTCACAGCAAGAGGTTCTCCTGTTCGATTCTCGGCTGGGGTGCCTTCTATGGAGAGTCTGCATGTCCTCCCTGTGTTCGCATGGGTTTCCTCTGGGTGTTCTGGTTTTCTCCCATATTTCCAAAGACATGTGTCTGGAGCATTTCTCCCCGGGCCTCCGCTGAAAATGGGCTCTGTCTCAGTTGGACATTCCTGGAAAACAAACGTTAAATAAATAAATAAGTAAATAGTATTGCGAGCGTAGTTCAACATGTTAAGACAGTGCCTTATAAGTTATGTGTAGGTTTAATTTTCACACTTAGATGTAGGGTCTATATTAAATCACCAACCTCTTAACTTGTCGAATGCCTAAACGTCAACAGCTAAGGATCAAAAACTGACAATGTTGAATGGCCAGTTAAGAAAATTCTTTCATCGGGAAAGAATTTGTTTGACCATGCCAAAGTATCACAAACTTCCAAGCCGTAAAAAATTGGGGGGCCCGATGAAAGAATTTGCTTAACTGGCCATTCAACATTGTCAGTTTTCAACCCTTAGCTGTTGACGTTTAGACGTTCAACATTAAGTGGTCAATGATTTAATATAGACCCTAGATGTACACTATCCTTTGTTCATAGGTAGTTAATAGGCATGCATTCCAGTAGGCTATTAATCAGCCTAACCTAGATTCCCAATTACCCCAAAGTACTGTCTAGTCAAGTGACTTGCTCAAGGTCACCAAGTAGGCAAATGAAGCTTGAGGGGATCAAATCATGTACCTGCTTGTTAGCAGCTCATAGCCTTAATCCTCTGCACCAGCTACCAGACAAGCTGGGCTTTACTTATTAGTAAGGTCAACAGATTGCACTTCTCTCCTTTAGAGTTCCTGTGAGGGAAATGTGTTTTTGACCAGCAATTTTCCTTTGTATATGTAAACTGGTCTTAGAAATCCCTTTAACATGTGTTGGATGATACTTTGTTGACCAGATTAGTCCCACTGAGCCAATGGCTTCTTTTCAGGGGAGACCAATGTGGTATTTATCCACCTGTGCTATGACCAACTCAGGTAGATGGGTCCTCAGTTTAATGTCTCACCTGAAGGACAGATTTCAGTTGGGTTGTACAAGTAGCTCAACATATTAAGGCTTTGCCTTTCAGAATGCAGGTGTTGATGGCTGCACATTCAAGTCCCTTCTCAATTGTGTCTAATAACAGCCTTGGTAAATTGTGAAGTGCAGTTGTAGTTCCCCAAGTATAGTGCTTGTAACATTATCTAGTAAAATATATATCAGTTTCATTTTTTTCATTGCATCTGTACTTCTCTACCCCCACCTTTTTTGTTGCTATCCTTTCAATTACAAACATTTATTTGTTTTTATTATTTTGCTTCTGTACATTTATTTTACTGTTACAACACCCAGACCTACTTCCATTCATCAGTCAAAGCTTATCAGGTCCCTTGGGTGGCAGCAGCAGTGTCGCCACCATCAACACCAGAAACACCCACAGTATGTGTGCCAGCCTGACACAGTTGTCTCCACACCACCTGCACCACCAGCATCACCCAGTGCAGGTAGCACTGCACTGGATGTTGGCACTGTTGTACCTACCTGTAACAGTGACAGTGGAGGTGACAGCTTTGTCTCCTATCAGCAGCTGGCAGACATAGTGAGAGGGATAAATGACAGGTTAGATGCCTGCATCGGCGACATGGAGAACCTCACCTAGCAACTCATTGAATCGCATCCCTACCCAGCATTGACTCCACCATCTGAGGAGGGCCAAGTGGTGATGGAATCCACAGTGGTAAGTAACATATCTGTCAGTGACAGCAGCTTTGAAACCCCATTCTATCCACCTGGTGTTCCCCCTACCTTTTGTGTCAATGCCCACTCCTGTATGTTTGACAGTCCTCCCTGCACCATTGTTTCCCCTCTGTTTGTCTCATATTTCCTGCACCATTGTGCTTCCCCTTCCTCATTGTTACCACACCCCCTGTCAGTCTCCCCATTATCTACCCTAACAGGCTTACTTTCCTCTTACTTCCTTTATTTCTTTCCCCAACTTACCTTCTCTTCTTTTATGAAAATGGGAACCTGACCCAAAAAAAAAAAAAAAATATTCTACCTTCCCCACCTCCATCTTGCTCATTCCTTAAGATTCCAACTTATGTTCTCCCCTCTACTTGCTTCCCTTTTTCCTCACTTTTCTATATTCCCATTTCCACCCTTTAATCTAGTCAAAAAATACTCATGGGTGTTTAAGGTTTCCAAATCACTTCACCATTGCTGTATCAGGTTACATGAGATTGTACAGAGCACCGTCAAAGTGCGTGTTCAGCTGATGAGCAATGCTACTGCCAGTCATGTAGCGAGGAGCTGGACAACCATATTTCACATTTCAAACTGATGTGTTCAGCCACTATCACATTGCGTGCCTTATGGTTTTTCAACACCAGCCATACAAATGAGCTTACTACCACTGCATGACAGTTGGCATTTGCGAAAACGGGTGTGACTATAAATTTTCAAGTATTTTTTTTTACATACTGTTACAGTGCCAAACTATGGCTTCAGAAAAGAGTTCAGAGCACAAATGTGGTTCCCTGAAGATTCAAAAATCTTTCTTCAACTTTCTCACAAGCATTACAGGCCAAGTCTTCTTAAGCCGTACCAAGGACCACAATATAAGGCAGAGGCCCGAAGCAGCCTGTCACAAGATGTTATATATGCCACAGGCATAAAACATAATGCTGAGCAGTGCAGCCACCATTACAGTGATCTTAAACAGTGAAATATTGTCCTCATAGGCCAATAGGAGGCTGAGGTAATTGAGCAACCACTAGCTGTTTACTCTTGATAAGGCATGGCTTAAATTTCTACATGCAGATTGCCACTGTCTGCTAGGCGATGGCTGATGGACTACTGTGTTTTCTCCACAGCCCCTGAACAAATTACAGACAATGTGCTGCTACACAGGAGAAGTGAAGGCATGAGCACGTAAGGAAGCTCTGGAGTGTATATGTATGTTACAGCAGGTACAGTAGCTTTATGTTAGCAGTCCATTCAGCTGTCATACCAGTAGACAGGGTTGGTGTGTGTTTTTCCCAGAGTGGCCGTAATATCAAATGACCAGAACAGTACTCTATTTCTGGATGTGTTTGATTTGCCATTATGGCATAGATTGTAAATAAATTGTTAGTATGCAAGCAAGTTACGTTATACAGTGTAAGTTGTTTAAGATCTATCCTATAGTGTTGTGGTGGTTAAGATGCTAGGCTAATAGTTCACTGCAAATGCACCAGGTATGGTAGGAAATATTTGTTGCCCTTCTAGTTTAGGCTGTGTACACTTTTGCCTATTATGTGGAAAAACACAGCTGCCCATGTAGGGAATGTTCAGCATGAAGCGAGATAGATATTATATCTTGCTGTGTACAGTTTTGGCACATGTACATTCAGTATTGAAAGGGAGCAGTATGGGGATGATTACATATATGCCCTTATTTGCAGACTTCCATGAACTTAGCTCAATATGTTAAGGTGCTGTTGTTTTATGTTATGCTGCCAGCGGATTCCACTCCCCCCTTGGAAGAGTCTTCATTCTGCGAGTGTGTGATAAAAACCATTAGTGTGCATTTCACAGCAGGCATTTCTTAGACTGATAATGTAGCTCAGAATGTCAATACAGTGTCGGTGAGGTTACAGGTAACGATGAAGTTTGTGGGCTCAAGCCGTATCTCTCAACCTGAAATCATAGAAAATATGGACAAAGGCACATGGAAAATAGGTACAAATCTGTATGCTGATTAACATAACATTTGCATACATAATTATGTAACCTCACCCGCTCTGGTGGAATTGTGGGATACCAACTTTTAAATGCAAACTGAAGAACAGACAAAACATGGTCATAAAACACAAAATAAACATAAGAACAATAGTGTTTTATTTATATTAATATTTGAACTTGCATCAAACTTTGAACTTGTGGAAAACTAAAGTACATACGTTTTCTTTTATTTGTTTTCTTTATTTCACATTTGTTAACCGGGAGAGTCCAACTGGATATAAGTCCATTTTCAGTGGAGGCCCGGGGAGAAAAGCTCCATAACAATCTTATAGTTAACAAATAAGACAATAAGTATTATAAAAGGCACATTTGACAACATACATGAGACACATTTCTTACACCTTTAGAGAAACTGGATGTACAATTAGTCTTCCTGTCTAGGATGAGACTGTACATCTGAACTTATGGACAATAAATGTCTGTAGCTAAAATATGAATCTAGTTGATAATAGGAAAAATAATGAATTACTAGCCAGGGGTAGTACAGGAGCATAGTCTGTTATTCAGGAAGTGAATTCTGAGTAGTTTCTTAAATTGTGTTGATGAGTTGCTACTTATTGTATGGGCAGGAAGGGGGTTCCAGATTTTAGAGATATAGTGGCTGTAGACAAATTTACCTGCCTTGTTGTTAAATTTGGTTACCTTAAGGAGGTGTTGGGTGCTTGATCTTAACGATCTGGTAGTGGTGTAGGGTTGAAGTAGTTGTTGTAGGGCTGGGGTGTTGTCTGAGTAATGTAATAATTTGTGTGAGAGTGATAGTTGATTGAATTGAAGTATTAGCGGGAGTTCTAACCAACTGAGTTTTTTGAGGCATTCGCAATGGTGTGTTCTAGGGGGTGATACTTTGGCAAATCTAGCTATCTTATTATAACAGCTGTCACATTTATTTAGGCCAGTTTTTCGGAGATTGGTAAGCACAGGAAAGGCTTAAAGTAAGGTGGATAGCAGGTGTGTCCTGGCTATAGTAATTTTGGAGTGTTTGGAGAGAAATTGTTTGTTGCGATAGAGTAGATCCAGTTTTTTATGAACTTTTTGTATGGTCTGGGAAATGTATGTGTCAAATCTAAGGAGATTGCTAATTTCCAAGCGTAGCAGTTTGGCGTGATTGGTAGGGGTGATGGTGGCATTGTTGTGTGAGTAGATTGTAAAGTTTTATGAGGGGGGGTAAATATCTGTGGAAGCTGAAGATGAGTAGTTTTGTTTTAGTTGGGTTAAGAATGAGGTTTTGGTTGGTGATCCAAGTTTCAGCTAGGGAAAAGCATTCTTGTGTTTAGGAGAGTAGGAGGTCTATGGTGTTGGCTGCGCATATTATGATGGTATCGTCTGCATGTTGGACTATCATGGCTTTGGGAATGGATGGGAGTTGATTAGTAAATAGAATGAAGAGCAGTGGACCCAAGATGGTGCCCTGGGGAACCCCTAGGAAGACAGGTAATAAGGGAGAGAGTTGGTTTTGCCATTTTACAGCTTGCTGCCTACCATCTAGATAGCTCTTAAACCAAGAAATAGCAGAGATGCTAAGGTTTAGGATGGATAGTGAGTGAAGCAGTTTTTCATGGTTGACCATGTCAAAAGCTTTGGATACATCTAAGAGTGTAGCAGATACGAGCAGTCCGTTATTTCTGTGGTTATTGACGATGTTAGTAAATGACGTAAGCGCGGTGGTGGTGCTGTGGAAGGGTCTGAAACCGTGTTGCTGTGTGGATAGCAATTTGTTTTCTAGGAGGTACTTCATCAATTGCATGTAAACAACTATTTTGAGAAGTTTTGATGGGGGGATAGTATAGCTATAGGGCAATAGTTACTGAGTTTGAGAGAGCTACCCCCTTTGTGCAGTGGAGTTATATGAGATATTTTCCAAAGCTGGGGTACATTGCACTCAGAGATAGATCTGTTTATTAGGATGGAAACAGAACAGGCTATAGCTTCAGTGGCTAGTTGAAGGTGTTCTGCTGGTAATTTATCAGTAGCTATGGAGGTTGGTTTAAGTTTTAGGAGTAGTTTTTGTATGATATTGGTTGGTACTGGGTTGAAGCTGAAGTTGGGGTGATTGCTATTTGTTTCAGGTGGAAAGGGTATTTTTTGGAGTGGGATTGTTGGGGCTCAGTTTGTTGTCAGCTAGGGTTTGGATAGTTTCTGTGAAGAATTTGTTTAACTGTGTGAGGATATTGTCTTGGTTATTCACTATTTTAGGAGTGGGGGTGGATGTCTTCCCTGGTTGTAATACAGAGTTGACTGCTGCCCAGAATTTTTTTTGGTTATGTGTTTATTCTGTATATTTTGGTAGTAGAAAATGTTGTCTGTTTTGATAAGTTTTTTTGGCTTTGTTGCATAGTTCAAGGTATTTTTGTTTATCTAATTGGGATTTGCTTTTACGATAGTTTGTTCAGGATTTGTTTCTATTTTTGAGGAATGTTTTAGTATCTAAAGTTAACCAGGGGGGCATGTTTAGTTTTGATTATTGTGGTTCTGGGGGAGGTGTGATGGTTAAGTATGTTTATGAAGGTAGAATTGAAGTATAGTACTGCTTCATCGAGGGCTAAGTTTTTTAGGGGGGGTCCAGTTACATTTTTTAGGTCATTGTTAAAGTTGAATAGGTTAAAATGTTTTTTGTTCCTAATTTCACGCACAGTTACTTGGGTCATTTGGGGAGTTTTACTTCTTAGTAGAAATGTAGCTTGGTGGTCACTGAGGGTGTCTGGCAGACACCCAGCTTGGGATATTTGGGAAGGATGGGATACAAGTATCCAGTCTAGTATAGATTAATGTTTGGCTCTCTTGTCTGTTCTAGTGGGGGAAGTTATAAGTTGGGTTAGTCCATGTAAGTTGATGTGGGAGAGAGGGTTTTGACTGGAGCAGTTGTGCCAGTCAATATTAAGGTCACCTAATAGGGTGTTTTCTTGGGGGAGGGAGTTATATATCCAAGGTAGGAGTTTTTCTGTAATGGGAATATTGCTTCGTGGAGGGATATAGCATCTTGTAATATTGATGTATTTATTTGGGTTACGTTTTAGTTTAGTGAGGGTGAGTTCAATGTTTTCTAGGTATGGGGTTATGATGTCTAGTTTTTTAAGTAAGATGAGGTGATTTTTGTATAGTATGGCTACTCCCCCACCCCGTTTTCCTACTCTGTTACTACGGATTATATTGTAACCTGGTGCTGTGATTTAATTATCATGGATTTCTGGTTTGAGCCAGGTGTCAGTCAGTATCACAATATCTGGATGACAAAAGGAGAGTAAAGCATGGAGGTCATGGACTTTGTTCAGGATACTTCTAACATATAGATTTATGATGAGGAGTGAGTTTTTGGGTCTGTGGAGTAGGGTATTATTCAGGTTAGGGATTAGTGTGTCTGGATTTAGTGGGCCTGGGCTGGGATGTATGTCACCACAGTGTATGAGTGCTGTTTGCAGGTGTAAATAAAGTCTAGATAGCTTATAGATGGTTTTTATGTGCTTTAGAGTAGTGTGGGATTGTCTGTGTAATGGGTGTATCTTGTGTATGAGGTGGTGGATAAGGGTGGTTTGGTAGAGGTATGGGGCTAGTTGAATATAAGGCTTGGGGGGTTGGAGTGTTGAGGGATGTAACTTTTTTGGGATGATTAGGCTGTAATTAAATTGAGTTTGATTGCTGGTAATGGAGGTTGACAGTGTTAGGGAAGAGATACAAATGATATATAGTAGGAGTTGTGGATGTGAGGGTTTTGATAGTGGAATCATGATTTAGTTTAGTTAGGTTAGTAAGAGGTGTTATAGGGACAAGGTAGGGCGGGGGGTGTTGAAGAGTGTTAATAGAAGGTGTAATTAGGGCTAATTGGATGGTTGATGTGATAGGTTGGGGTGGTGTGATGGGGTTGTGAGTGGTCAAGTGTGGGTGTGGTATATAGGTATAAAGGTAATTGATGTGGGGTTGGGTGGGAATGGGGGTAGGGTAGGGGAGCGGACTGAGCACGAGTGCAGTGAGGGCGAATGGAGCGGGCACCAACTGAGCCTCCTGTGCTTACTAAAAAAAAACAATCAATCAATCAATCAATCAATCAAGATTAGCTTGTGCTTTCTACCAGGCAGGTCATTTCCTTACAACATTTAACTGATAATGCTGCCAAATGGACTTTCTTATGGTTTATTTCTGTTACACAGTGACATTGGGTACAGTACTGTAATTTGTGCTGGCTTGCTATAGGTATGGATTAGGGTAAGAACGGGGTGTGTGCTGGAGGAGATTTTGTAGGAATAAAACTTTTAAATTTGGGACTAGTCAATTTATAAGGTTGGATGTCTTAGGTTTTGCTGCCATCTAGTGGCTAACGTTGGGAAGCGCATGCCCCAATGGTGGATAGCTCTAAGTTAGAAGGGCGTGTTTATATGTGGGTAGTATGAATTTTCCATGCGGTTGTGCTAGCCAGTGGTAAAGATTTTATATACACACATATATATATATATATATATATATATATATATATATATATATATATATAAAATACATTAAGAAGTAGTGAAACCTACACTTCACAATTTCTTTAGAGTATAGGTGTCCTTGCCGACAGAGGGAGGTTATGTAGTATTTTCAGGTCAGAGGTTGAAGGATTTGGGTTCAGTTCAGCAGGAAAACGCCTGCTTCCTTTCTGTGGCTTTTGCTAGCTGTAAGAGAGGAAAGTTAGATTAGGAGATGGCTACGTCACTAGTAAAGTATTTTGAGTGAGTGAAGTAATTCTTACTGAGACCGGGCTACACCACTGTCACTTGGAGCTCTGTGGGCTTGAGCAGGTAACACTAACTGCTAGCGATGGACATTCAAGCATACCAGATATGTAACAGACATTGCTGAGCTATCAATGTTTTAACAGTATGTGTTCTATATTTAATAAGTAAAATTAACTGCTTCTGCCTCAGCCTTCTACATCTAACTTATATACAACAACTACAAAGTCAGACAGTATTGGGGAAGTGAGAAACATTCCCAAAGCAGTGCTTATTTCATTCTAATGTAACCAAGTGGTTTCTACATTTACCACATTGAGTACACATGGGGAACCTCCTACAGTCCCCTTCCCCATTCCCTCCTCTGTGTATACCACTTATTGCATGCTTTTCAGGATCAAATTCATGTTAATTTCAGTGCTTATATCTAGGCAACCTTACAAACTGAATGTAGTACCCCCCCCAAAAAAAAATACAAAGCATGATGGAAGCATGTGGATACTTCCATTATTTGCAGGATATGTGATGGCAAATTGCCAAACACTGTTTTTTTTAAGTATAAATAGACATTGTCTGCCTTGTTGAATTTTAAAGACCTAATTAATTCATTATGTGAGTTCAGAAAACATGACACTGGTTACCTCAACATGCTCTTATGCCCCCCCCCCAAAAAAAATAAAGTTGGAGCATATACAAATATGAAATTTGATGGCAGAAAACTATTGGACCCACCACACCTACATATTGTCACATATACTATGTGAAATACAAATGTTAGTCAAAATGCAGATTAAATTTTATCACCTTCTATAATAATTATTATAAAATGGTATCACTATGCTTAAATTCCTTCACTACTTTGATTACAGTACTTCTTTATTAAGAACACTTTAGCAGTTTATAACCCTTTTTTGTGAAACGATACTTCCCTATGTAAAAGAGCTATGGAAACATAGATCCTGACTGATCTGTGCATTAGTCTGCGTTTCTGTTTGCAGGAACATGGCACAGTTCTTGCCAAGTGTCTTGTTATACCAGTATATTCTTTCTTCCTAAAGCAGCAGTGAGAATATAATCCAGGAACACAAACTTATATAACATAAGGCAAAAGCAAATTCAAAACACCCTTGCAGTACAAACCTGGAATTATTTTCCTATTATGTTCAAAGCAATAAAAGAAACTTACTCTTTCAAAACAATATCTGCAATTACCTCTCATCCCAGGCCGTACAGAAATGTAATTGTGCACACAACACACTAGCCAAAAGACACCTAAACTTCTGAAATGTTTTTATATGTTGACTGTAGTCGTATACAAATTTAATAAAATATACTTTAATTTTACAAACAAAATTATGATTTATAGAGCTACATCTTGTTCATCTTTAGAAGATTCAGCAAGCAAAATGCCACAAATCAAGTGAAACAAAGACAATTAAACTTGACAACAGTACGAGACTTATCTAATAAACACCATAGTGGATAAGATTGGATTGCTTAGCTATTACAATGATTTATATTGTACTAGAAAAGCAATAATCAGGACAAAACGCAACCAAGCCATCAAACTTCTTTATAATTACTATAACAACTAAGAATTTACAACACATCACTTATCTATGTCATTTATATTGTTCAGATCATGTCAAAAGCAAGTGTTTATTAACATGGTTGCAATATTATACAGTGTGTTGTTGTATAAGACTTCTGTATTAAAATGAAATTAACATTACAGAGCGATTCCCGATTCAAGCAAATAAAAGCAAAATGTAGTCTTTGAGAGCATTAACTTAGAGGCTAACGAGGCAGGAAGGGGGAGGGGAGAAGAAAAACGTTAAACACAGACACACACACACTCAACACTAGAAAAAGGTTCAGGTTTTCAAACAAACTTCCCTCCTTACTGTCAAGAGTAGATCACAGCTGCAAGGAAGCTAGGAATGACAGGTTTGCTAGCACACGTCCACCTTACGTTTCAATAACAAGTTAGACACCAAAATCTCAAACAAATTGAAATGTAACAAACCAAACCTTCACTTATAAACCACGGAATCCAGTTTCCTCAAAAGCAGGCCTCCTTGGTAATCAAAATATCACTGAAATTTTATCTCCAAAATACCGTCCAATCAGCTCTTTCCCACCCACATAATTTTGGACCCATTCAGAGCACAAAATTCTAATTCTGAATCTCATGGAAAAAAACTTAAAATTTATAGTGAACTTCAGCAAGCCTTTATGTCTTTCGTTAAAAACTTCATCAGACTGAATCACATTGTAAAAGTACATAATAAACTTGAATATTATAGCACATGACTAAAAGTAGTAGCTCACAATACACCTGCGCACTGCCACTTGCTTAAAACAAGTGCTCAAACTCCAACTAGCCTGATTTCTCATTTTTACATAGATTTCCCCACACTCAACCCTATAAAACTATACAGTCCTATCAGAACCTAAACTGTAACCCTAAACCCTATAAAACTATACAGTCCTATCAGAACCTAAACTGTAACCCTAAAATTTCCACTCAGTTCCCAACCCGACTTCTTGCTCCCTTATCCTAAACCTCCACTCCCCCTCCCTAACCTAAATTCCCAGATTACCCCTAAACCTAAAACTCTAATCCCCAAACATAAATTCTCTGATCCATCCATAATTCAAAAACTCATTTCCTGCTTCCAAAATGGAAAACGTTCTTCCCACTATTTAAATTTAAACCATCATTCTTGCCCCCAAATCCTAAAATCCCCCTCCTCCTCCCTAAACCTACAAGTAAAATCCCCAAACCTAAATTCTCTGACCACTGCCTAACCATAAAACTCTCTTCCTGCTCCTTAAATGTAAAATTTCCCTCGCACTCTGTAAGTCTAAACCTCCAATCCTGCTCCCAAACCCTAAAATCCCCCTTCAACTCCTGTCCCTAAGTGTAAAATGTCCATCCCACTCTGTCTAAAATTCCCCCTCTTGTTCCTTCCCCATGGCTGCTTGCCTGAACTCCTATTTGATATACAAGGTTCTTGAGACAGTGGTTTTCAAGTGCTGAGGACTTAAATTCCTGTAGTGCTCCAGAGTAAAATAGACCAATGATCAATTAAGCATGCATCATTGAAATGCACCTGCTGTTCTATTAACAGAAGAACACTTTTTTGTGTTTTAACTGTAAAATAAATTTACATATTACATTGTCTTTTTACTAATCTTTTTTTCTTTAGAAGACAGTTGTAATTGATTGCTGTATTCAGTATGAATTCAACTTTATTTACCTGATGAACTGTCTAATGTACAGTTTATCTGTCTTACACAATCTTTCTTGTTTAGAAGCATGACTCACCACAAAATAAAATGTATTTATTTATTTTTTGTTTACTTGGTTAGTCCAACTAGGCTAGTAGCCTCTTTTCAGGGGAAAATTGGACTGGTATTCATGTTAAGGGAAATTTGACAAGGGAATCGGGGAACTTCCTCTACTCTCTATGGTAATCATGACAGGTATTGCCAGAGATTACAAGTGCATGTCTCAGTCCTAGCTCAATGGAGGCTGGGAGGATGTTTGTGGATCATGGGAAATGGAAGTGAGGGAGCAGAGTTGAATGCTGGCCCAGGAGATGGCATTATAGCAGATTCAGAAGTTTTGTTCCAACAAAACCTTTTTATGGAGTCAAAGGAAAAAGTTGATGAGTGTGTTGTTACAACCCTCCAGTTGGGAGGTTGCGTGATGATATATTGCAAGAACTGATTGTTCAGAGTGTACCTGAGAACAGTGGTGAAGCATCATGGGGAGAGATAATAGAAAAATTAGGGAATAGGAGGCAGAAGATATCACAGATGAAAATAAAGAAGGGGAAAAGAAAACGTATGCCAAGATGGTAGCAAGTGCACTGAGAGAGAAAAGAAGTAAACCTGAAAATGTAAATAAAAGAAATTGGTGGTAAGGCTGCAAAGTAAGTGTGAGGCTCCGTTTAACAGATAAAAGGTTTGGGACAGTGTTGTACCTCTGGGAGTTATTCAAGAATTAAGGGTATTTATTCTTATAAATAGACTTTTTGTGATATTATATTCGAGACTTGCATGGAATGGAGACCTTTATTAGTGCATTTGAAAAAAGAAAAATGAAAATCCATGGAATGAGTATATTATAAAGACTGCATTCAGAGAGGCAAAGAAAAAATTACATATACAGTTTTTAATAGAGATTGAAAGAGAGGCTTTAAAAAGACATTTGAATGACATTTGTAAAGAAGTATTGGATATTGTAAATGTTTATGATGAGAGGGATTTGTAGACTGGGGGATGGGACAGCAATGTTATTTTAAACATGGAAAATGGTTAAATCATTCTTATACCAAGTATTATAACTGTTGAGGGGAATCAAGGTTTAGTAACATACTGGGGCAGATGAAATTTTTTTTATGTGGAAAAGAGGGGCAGTTTTTGAATAACTGTGAAAAAAAGATGTTACATTTGTGGAACTTTGGGACATGAGGCAACAAATTGTTGTAAATGTAAACAAAAAGGACATTTAGCAACAGACTATACAGAAATAGAAAAAGAAAATAAAACTGAAGAAAGAAAAGAGGTAGAAAAAGAAAAAAGATAAATTAAAACAAAGAGAAACAATAAAAATAACAGAAGAGAAGGAAGTTAGTGAGTAAGAACTGGATGGAGATGTAGAAAAAAAATCAGAATCTGTAAATGTGAACAGTTTTAGAAATATAACAAGGAGAATATGAATAATATAATGTAAAAATTGTAATGTAGACATAATTATATTAGCATATTCAATATTTTTAACAAAAGATGAAAGATTACAGACAAACTTATGGAGTGGGCATGTAATATGGAATTTGGAAAATGAGCATTGTTCTGGAATTGTAATTTTATGTAGGAGAACAGTTAAAATATTAGATAAAATCTTACTAAGAATGCGTAGATTGACTATCTTAGGAATTATATGGCAAGAAAAATATGTAGAATTATAGCAATTTATGCCTATGTAATGGTTAAAGAAAGAGAAAATATATTTCAGCAAATCTTAGAGTGTATTATAGTTAACACGTATATAATTTTAGGTGGTTTTGTCATTATATGTATACATTGTGAAACAATATGTATTTCAGCTACTATTTGACACATGTTTTAAGGTTAGTAGCAATTAATTACAAAACCGTTTGATATTGGTCACGTTCAGAAAACTGACAATCAGATTTTACTTATTTGTTTTTATATATTTCACACATAGAGATATGCATGAATATAGCCAAATGATTATATATGTATTAGTTAGTATACAACAGTATAATAATGTCATTGTACACAATCAAGCACTGTTTTTTTAACAGACAGCTGAATGTTACTGATATTCTGCTACGGAAACTGACGTTACAGTTTTACGTTCAATGGAAACAAAGTAATGACAGCAGAGTACATACAATAGTGGCATGTATTTTAAAATAATACCAGCAACATTGTTGTATTTGATTAGTATTTTTTAATAGTTTTAATAGTTTTACACATTTTTAGGATTCAGAGCATATGCAATTGCATGGGTAGAGTAACGTTTATAAAAGGGCAATATTGCTTTAGCTTACAGAATGCAATTGTTTGAATTTGTTGATTTTGGCGCCAATAAAGCAATATAAGGCATCTTGGAAATAGACATGGTGTTCTGAAGAAGCCCATATGTTATTGGTGAAAGCGCTTAACCATTATTCTGTAGTGGCGTTTGACTTTTGCAATTTTTCAGTAATAAAAGTATCATTTTTATTCTGGCGTTGTGAATATGCTTTTGTGAAGGTGTGGAGTTATTTTTTACTGGAGGTGAAGCTGTGTCTCCTGGCTGGACTAACTTTCCGTATTTGAGGTGATCGAGCACTTATTGGTAACTCCGTAGCACAAATAATTTGTTTAGCTACAGTTTCTGTATTCATTCAGTAGACATGTATAATAATAACAGGAGAGTTTAATTGTGAATTGACAGAAAGACGACTAAAAAAAGGAAAAGTACAACAATAATGAAGGAAGTAATAAAAATGTAGAAAATATTTTGATGGAAAGGAGAAGTAGGGACATATGAAAGAGGTGTATTTAAAACAGAGTTTGATTTTTTTTTTTTCAGAAGAAATAAAGATAATATAAGAAGTAGTAGTAAGGACTGGATTTTCAGCCCATCTAGCAATATGGATAAAAACTGAAGAAAATAAAGAATATATTAAGATAGGAAAAGGAGTAAATAAAGAAGAATAGGTGATAGAAGGTAATAGAGAGGATGGCATTACACAGTTATGGAAAGAACATTTAACAATGGTACCATTTTACAAAAACTAGATTTAGTTGTGGATAGTATATAAAAAGAAATACAGCTTGACTTGTTTAAGTTTGGAAATAAAATGAAAAAAGAGGAGTACATGGATGTATATGAAAGGGATCTGGGAAATTTAGAATATAACAAAATGACATTCTTTGAAAAAGAAAAGTAATATATGAGAAAAATGAAATAATCAAAAATTTGTTATTTAAACAAAATGTTTGCTACAAGAAAAAAAGCGGTATCAACATATTTAGGAAAAGTAGTAAAAGAGAAAAATTGTGTAATAAGGCGAATAAGGGATAAAAATGGTGAAGTTAAGAAAAATTGAACACAAATTATGCAAATAGTGGAATATGTAGAAGAGATATTTAAAAAGAAGGGAAGTTGTTAAATCCTAAGGGATTGGCAGTTAAAAAATCACAGATTTAATGAATAAAGCACTGAAAAAAGAAATAATTGAAGAATTAGACAAAATAATTAAACAAGTTAATATAGATTCATTAGCAGGTTTATATGGAATTAGTTATGAAATGTGTAAAAAATTCAAGGATTGACAAAAGTTTTTTTGTAAAGATTTTGAATGAATTTATGGAGGATGGTTTAAAATATAAGGAGATTTGTAGTGGAATCTTAAAATTCTATTAGAAAAAAAGAAATAAAGAAGAAATAAATAATTGGAGGGTGATAGTATTAAACAATACTGACTATAAGATATTTATGAAGATTTTATGGAAGACAATTTTATTTTTATTTTTTATTTTACATTTGTTGACCTGGAAGACAATTTTATTTTTATTTTTTATTTTACATTTGTTGACCGGAATAGTCCAACTGGATCAATGTCCATTTTCAGCAGAGGCCCGGGAGATAAGCTCCAAAAGCATACACTACATTAACTAACTAATAAGACATAATTGCTTGTATGATATTTCCAAAAATACATTAAATAACTATTAAGACAATTATTACATGAATGGAAATTACAAAAAATATGTAAGCAAACATGAAATAGACAAGAACACAGGTTAGAAGATTCCCCTGCGTATAGTCAGGAGAGAATTAACAATAGTTGGTTAACAGGATTATTCACATTCATGCTGAGACTTTAGCTAGGCTTGTTGCATTGGCATAGACAGTGTAATGCCATATGTTGTTTGAGTTTAGTTTTATTGGCCTAAAGAGGAGAGCAACGTAATGTCAGCTGGAAGTAAGTTCAAGGCTCTGCCTGCTGAGTTGGCAAAGAGGGCATCACCAGCTGCATTGTTAGTTTTGATTGTCTGAATTAGTAGTTTGTTCGAGGATTGGAGCAATCTTGGATTGTTACGGGGGGTGATAATATTTCTAAGGGCTGGTATATTATCTGGGTTATAGAGGATTTTGTTAGCCATAATCAGCAGGTTATATTGGATAAGACTGGGAAGTTCTAGCCACCTAAGCTGTTTGAGGTTGATGCAGTGGTGGGTTCTAAAAGGCAGGCCTGTGGCAAACCCGGCAATGTGATTAAAACAGGTTGAGAGCCTATTGAGTGCAGATTTGTTTAGATTGGAGAGAAGGGGGGAGGCATATAAAAGTGTTGAACATAGGTGGGAGCAAGCTATGGCCATCTTAGCTGGAGGAGTAAGGAAGGCTTTAATTCTATAGAGTGACCCAAGTTTTTTATTGATGTTCCTGATTGTTTGATTTACATGTAGGTCAAATTTTAGGTTATTGTCAATAATGACACCTAGTAGTTTTGTATAGGGGTCGGGGGAAATAATTGTCCCATTTTTTGCATTTATGTTGAAGGAGAAAGGAGCAGATTTTTGAGCTGGTAAAATAAAGCCATTTTAGTTTTTTTTGGGATTGAGTAACAATCGATGCTTAGAGAACCAATTTTCTATGGTATAAAAGGTGGAGTGGGTAGCAGCCCTCAGTTCTGTTGGAGATGTAGCTGAGCAGATCAGAGTGGAGTCATCAGCATATTGGATACAGCTGACATTTGGTATGATAGTAGGCAAGTCATTAGTAAAGATGGAAAACAGTAGGGGACCTAATATGGAGCCTTGTGGTACTCCAAGGGTGTTCGGCAGTAGATTAGAGAGCTTGTTTTGCCATAAGACAGCCTGCTGTCTCCCATTAAGGTAGGATATAAACCAAAGAAGGGCTTTAAAATCTAGACAGAAAGTTTACAGGGTGCAAAGCAGAAGCTGGTGATTGACCATATCAAATGCCTTAGAAAGATCCAAAAAGAAGGCAGAGGATATGTGATTATTGTTACAGTTATTGTTTATGGTATTGGTAAAAGCCATTAGGGCTGAGGTTGTACTATGGTGTGGCCGGAAACCATGCTGGCTATCAGCCATGAGGTGATTTTGGATTAGGTGGTGCATGAAATGTTTGTGTATACACCTTTCCATAATCTTTGCAAGTAGTGAAAGTATAGCTATGGGTCTATAATTGGAGAATTCAGTGGAGGAACCTCCTTCATGTAGTGGAATTATGTAGGACGTTTTCCATATGGTGGGGATCATGGCATCTGATATGGTATGTTTGATCAGTGTTGAAATTGGATAGGCAATGGCTTCAGCTGATTTTTGTAGGTACTTGGCGGGGAGTTGGTCAGCGGAGAGTGCGGTGGGTTTTAGTTTCTTGGTCAGGTTACGAATAAGTGATATGGACACTGGTTGGAAGCTAAATGAGAGTCGGTATTTAGAAGTAGCAATGTCAGGGCCTGGGGAGCTAGGAGGTAATTGGGTAGCGAGGGCTTGAATTGTTTCGGTAAAGAAATGGTTAAAACTGTCTGAGACCACCTCTGGGGATTTATTACTAATGGCAGCACGGGTAGGTGTAGATGTTTTTCCAGGATGAAGTAGATTGTTCAGCCCAGCCCAGAACTTCTGAGGATTGTTCTGGTTAGCTCTCTGTAAATTGCAATAGTATTGTTTCTTGTCATGTAAAATATATTTTTTGGTTTCATTCCTAGCATACCTGTATTTAACATGATCATGGGGGTCTTTAGTGGAGCACCATACAGCCCATAGTTTATTTCTGCTGGTAATCTTTAGTCTAGAGTCTTTAGAGAGCCAAGGTGCAGTTTTTGCTTTTGTTTGCTTAGAGCGGACCGGTGCATGCAGATCTAGAATTTCAAGAAATGTATTGTTAAAGTAGGCACCTGCATCCTCTAAGGGAAGGTGCTTTAGAATAGACCAGTTACAGGAGCTAAGTTCCATTCGGAATTTGTCAGGGTTAAAGTCACTTTTGTTTCTGACTTTTCTGAGTAAGGGTTGTTGTGGATTAATGGCTTTTTTCTTGACTATGTAAGTGAGTAGCTGGTCACTTAGATCATCGGGGAGGGTACCAACAATGTACAGCTGGGGGTTACTATTTACAAGTACCCAGTCAAGTATGCTTTCTTTTTGGTTAGGTTTACCTAGCCTATTGGGGGTGGTTATGGTTTGAGCAAATGCATGCAGGTTGATGTGGGTAGAAGGGGATTCTGAGGAACAGGAACTCCAGTCTATGTTAAAGTCTCCTAGGATTAGGGTTTCTTGGGGGTAGTGACATGATAGCCAGTAAAGGGTGTCTTCAAGTGTGGCTACACTATTACCTGGTGGAATATACATACAGATGATGTTGATGCTTTTATTTTTGTTAAGTTTCAATCTAGTGGCAAGAATTTCAGAGTTATTTATTTGAGGTGGTTGAATAACATCTGTGGTTACATTCAACTCAGATTTATAAAGTAAAGCTACCCCCCCCCCCCTTCCTGGACCATGTATATCCATGTATGTCCAGCCTATGTATATTATACCCAGGTGGTAACACTTTGTTGTCAGTAGTGGAAGGTTTTAACCAGGTTTCAGATAAACAGAGAATCTCACGGTAGTAGACTGCTAGGAGGGCATGCAATTCATGTACCTTATTATTAATGCTCCTAATGTTGAGATGACAGACAAGAAGAGAATTAGTTGGTCTGCTGATTATATTTTTGTGGCTTAGGTTGCATGCAGAGGGGGTGTGTGTATCAGCGGTAGAAGGGCCAGGGTTAGCATGTATATCACCACTGAGTATAAGGCTAAGTCAATACTTGGTGATGAACCTCAGGAGTTTATGCAATAGCTTGTGGTATTGTTTGGATTTAGTGCTAATGTACAGAGGGTTAGCATGCTGTGGGAGTGAGAATGATGTAGAATATTGCCATTTGTTAATAGTATGGCAAAAGGTGGAATGTTCTACAGCTAGGGGTATAGTGTGGCCTGCAGGGAACTGATACTCATTAAGCTGTTGGTTTTCATACAAAGTAAGTACATAAGGGATTAACAGAATGGGTAGTAAAGAGTAACATAACACAGTGATAGAAAGGAGTAAAGTGGTATGTATCTGTTGTTTAGTAACACAACAGAAGAAGATCAGATGATCAGTATGGGGTAGTAAAGTGGGTGGAGAAAGAATGAAAGTGGATAGCTGAAAGGGTGTCAAGTCAGGGTGGAAAGAGTAAGGCAGTAAGGCTGATAGGGTATAATAAGTAGGGGTGTGGTTAAGTACCTATAGCTTTGTAGGTAGTGGAGGCGGGTGGGAATTGGGGGCAGGGAGGGGTGTGAAGCGAGCCCGAGTGCAGTGAGGGCAAGCGGAGCAGGGCTTACACTGACTACAAGTGGTTCCCTAGACTATGGTACGTAATTAGTGTAATGCTTGTATTATTAGACTAGATTTTAAGCTGAAGTTTGTAACTGAATTGTTAAATAGGTTTGAATCTATTATGTTATATCACCTATGTTAGAGACTAAGATATGGACTGTGTTTAGAAAGTGTTTTGCACTCTAGCAGGGTGATTTATTAGCTACAGGATGGGGATCTGAATGCAGTATTCAGGGCTTAGTGAGGGAGAGCAATGAATAGGTGAAATTTACAGAGTGTAGTGTAGGTTAATTAATGCTTGTATAATATGCTAGGGGCAACAAATTTGATTAAAAGAATTAGAGGGAGACAGATAATTATAGGGGACAAGACTGGAGGTGCCTTTAGACCCAGGGCAGCAATATACAGATTATATTATATAAATACAGTCTTAATGTCTTAACCTTAAATGAAGGTAGAATGGACACCAGTTAGAGGATTGAGGGCACAGTGTTCCATATATCTTCTTTCAAATAGGAGGATCTGTTGTAAGTTATTTAGAGGGGGGTCTACCACTGTGGTTTGTGATCTCTCCTTCAGAGCACTGAATGCAATCAAAACAGCAGATAGGCTGCCCAGGTCTGTTAGCTTTCCGGTAGCCAGAAGGACAAATTTCAGTGCACACAGACTGTGGATCCTGGGGATATTTATAAAGACCTAGTATCCACGCCAGGGGCACAGATATTGATAACAAGGTCCCTCCTAGTATCGCTGCCAGCTTTGACGTTCTTTCACAATTGTAGTTTGGAACTGGATTTTCCTGTTCAGAGAGCATCCAAAAAGTACTCTGTATTGCTCTTGCTTCTGTAGAGCAACAATCAAATATTCTGAATCCCAAAGTAATGTTGGGTAACAGATGCGGATTCTGGTTAATTTCAAGAACTGCAAATACAATTATTTGAATCCAGAGATATGCATTGCATGCTAATCTGCATTTTGTCCTTATGTTCCATTTTCTCTAATATGTATGCTTTTGAATATGCTGGCCTGTCAATGGAATGTAAATGTAAACATGACAATGGAAAATAAAATATAAAACATTATAGAAGAAAGTGTATTCAGCATTAAAGACAGAGGCTGTCAAGGACTTCTGATGATTATATGGGAAGTAATAGATGATGGTTATGAAAGAAGTAAAATTAATGGCTGGAGATGTTAATAAGACGTTTGATATAATAGAGTATGAAGTGTTATAGAAGTCCATGGATAACTACAATATTAATAAGAAAATAGTATGTATGACCGCTTATAAAAAAAATAGAGTGAGAATACTTATTAACAGATGGTTAAGTACAGAACTATATATGAATAATGGGATTAGACGAGGATGTCCACTGAGTAATAGTCTGTTTGTTTTAATTATGAATTTAATAGTTGGCGAAATTAGGACTAAAGTGAGAAAGGCAGAATGTGAAATAGGAACGTGTACAAACTCCATTTATAATGACCTATGCAAATGATATAGTTGTCATAACAAAAACAATTATTTTGGCTGAAAAGGGTAATTCAGTAGTTAATAGCATTATTAAAAGGAATATGGATGGATCTTAGTAAAGAAAAAAGTCAAGGATTAGGAAGCAGTAATAATATAGTAGGTATACAATTTGTTATAACAGAAATAAAGATTTTAGGAATAGAGCTTTGTATTAATGAAACAAAGTAAAGACAATGGGAAAATGTAATAAGAAATATAAAAGAAATCTATGCATTACTGTAAACATAAGTTGTCACATAAAAAGAAAGAAAATTTAGTTAATTCCTTGTTGATAAGTAAAATGGCATATTTAGTAAGTGTTTTTATGATTCCAAAAATATATGAAAAGGAAATAATGGAAACTTTTTTTTTTTATATGGGGTTTGAGATTGAATCCAGTAAAAATAGGAGTATTGAATAGAAATAAAGAAAGTGGTGGTTTAGGATAAATTAGTCCAATAGCAGTTGGGGCTTCTTTGAATTTATATAAAGCATTAATATGGATAAAGGATAATGAGAAATTAGGGGAAAAGATATTCGAAGTACAAAGACCTGTGGGAAGAAGCTAGATCTAATAAATGAAAAAAAATATAGAATATTATAATGATGAAATGCAAAATTATTTGGAAAAATAAGAATGTGGATGATAAAGACTGATGATGTGAAAAAATGGAAAATATGGTATGAAGAGTTAATAGCGCAATCATTTTGTATTAATCCATAATGAAGTCTGAAAGAGGAAAAAATGGGTAGAATGCCAAGATTTTTTATGGAGGTTAAGTATAAACAAACTTCCTGTTAAAAGCAACATGCCATATAAAAGAAAAGTAAAAGAGTTTGTTTATGTTGTGGTGAAGATGAAACAGCAGAACATGCGTTCTTGATATGTAAAAGAGTAAGAAAGTTATGGAAAAACAATTGTGTAAGGAGAATTTATTTGGAAATGTAAAAGAACAAGATATAAACATGTTTATGATAGTGCACTAATATAATAGGAATACTAAAAACAGAACAAATAAGAATAGATAAAAGAATATTTTATGTGTCATGGGTTATTTAGGAATGAAAAGACTTAGTGAAATTATGTTTAATGGGAAATGCGTTTTTCTAGCAGTCATAAAAGGATCAAATGCTGGTTGTGGAAAAAGGAGTGGGGGTCCAGTAAAGAAAACATTGTGAGTTGTTCTTCATTATAAATATTGGTGATGGAATAGGTAAATATATAGTATTGGTGTAAACAAGTGGTAAATAGAATACAGATATAGGATCTCTAATTTGTATAGGTGTCATAGGATCTTTTACAGCTACTTGAGCTACCATCAACTCAAGTAGATAGGGCCTTGGTTTAATGTCTCATTCGAAGGATAACACACTCAGGAGTGCAGCACCCCTCCTCCCTTATGCTGCACTACAGTGTAAGTAATCAATCTACCTGGTGTAGGAGTAGAATTCACAGCCATCTGCAGCAAAGGCAAGTGTTCTACCTGTTGTTGACACTGCTAATAAAATAAATAAATAAATAAGTAAATTTCTTAAAACCACTACTTACCAAACAGTGCTTTATAGCATGTGTGTGTTCATAAATTCTGCTCCTTAATTTTCTATTTTTCCAATGTAAAATGGACCGCATCTTGAGCAGATTGCATTATATACATCATACTGGTAATTATATGTTTAATCTAATGATCCTTATAGAGTATCTCTGGAAATGCAAACTACATTTACATTACTTGCATTCACATTAAATCTACACATTACAGGTGTCAAATTTATATGTACCTTTTATTATGCTTCCATATTCTGCATGGTTCGAATTACTTTTAAAAGCCTCTGCTGAACTACTACCTGCAAACAGAGCCTGTATCTTAAAACAGTCAGCAGACTCATTATAGCAAGGATTGTTACCCGATGGGTTATTGGGAATACAATGTAATTAGTAAACTAATTTTTTAATCAAAACACAAGAATGTTGCAACTGATAAATTTGGAGTTAGTGATGCAGAATCATACAAAGAAAGAATTAAAATAATTTGAAAATGTTTCAAAATGTTGTGTTTGTGTTTCCACTTTGCATGCTCTAAAAAAGTTGTGATATTCTAACTACATTATTTACACTTCTGATTATTTAAGTGCAGCTTGTGAAATTGTAGCTAGAGTTTGCATTCTCTTGCTTTTATAGAACAAGGTGCTTTGGTATATTAGTGGAATATGTTTATTTAGTAGATCCCTTTTAATGTTTTAACTGTGAAATAGTGATTATGTTCTTTGTGGTGTTTTTCTGCAGCATATTCCGGCTTCTCTTGTAGCTCCAAGTATGACCTGGAGCAAATAAAAGCAGAAATAGCAAGTCGTCGTGAGAGGGTAAGTGTTCTTAAATACTGTGATACTCAGCAGTTTGTTTTCTGTAGAATGTGTTTTTCATAGTTTATGTGCATGCTCTGAGTCTATAATAGGAAATACTCGGGGGATATTTGGATGTAAAGTAATGGAGACTTAAATTATGGTCTGGCTAGATATAGAGACCATACCAACCAAATGTCATTGATTTTTCAGGGCTATCCATAATTTTGACTCAAATTTTAGTTTTGCCCCTCTTAAAAACTGTTGTATTTGGATAAAAGTTGGGGTTTGCACTTAATAAATAATGAAAAAAAAGTTGTGATATTCTAACTACATTTCCACAAGAAACTAAGGGTAATGCTGCTTAATGCCAGAAGTCTTAACCTCAAGATGCACGCACTCGAAGCTCTCCTCAGTATGGAGAACATCGATATCTGTGCAGTGACAGAAACCTGGTTCAAGGCTCCAGAGAGCACCCCAGCACTACCAGGCTATACCTCGTATCATGCTTTAAAACCCGGACCAAACCACAAAAGGAGGGAGTTTCCATATTTGTCAAGGATATCTACACCTCCAGGTTGTATCAGAGACCATCCATGTGCAACTAACAGTGGGCAAGACTGCTTTTCAGTTTATAGCATCCTACAGACCACCCTCAAAGTCAGGAATCCCACTCGGCTTTCCTGAAAACATTGGAGAACATGAAGATCTCGAACACCATTATATTGGGTGACTTCAACTACCCAAACATTGACTGGGAGCACTACTCAAGCCCCAGCACCTTAGCCCAAAGGTTCCTGAAAATTATAAACTCAAATGCTATGGAACAACTAGTCACCACTCCCACAAGAGGGGACAACATACTAGACCTGATCATTACCAACATGGGGACTCTATGCTCCACACCAGAAGTATATCCCTCATTGGTAAGGTCAGACCATAAATTAATTTCACTGGATGTCCACATCCCCGCCCCCCAGCCCAGAAAACCACAGTGAAAAACTTCTCAAAGCGAACTTCTCACTTCTCAAAACGAAGTGGAATCCTTCAAGGCCCCAGGGCCAGCGGAAACTATGGCCCAAACTGCAGAATCCTATATAGCATTCTCGGACATCTCCAGGAATGCATGGATCATCTTTCCCAAACTAAACCAAGACCAAATCATCCAAAGGCAGGCGGCCAGTCTGGTGGACCCCTGCCATAAATAAACTGTATAACAGAAGGAGGAAGCTACTACATGATAGAGAAAAATCCCTAATAGGGAAGGCATCTCTCATCAGTACTAGCAAACAATTACGATCCTTCATAGAATCCTCCAAGGCCAACTTCGAGAGAAAAATTGCACAGGACACCAAAGACAATCATAAGGCTTTTTTCAGTTATGTTAGGAACCTGGGATGCAACTCCCAGACTTGTTCCGAGTTGATTCTAAACGACAAAAAATACACTAAACCCACAGACATCGCCAATATCCTGGCAGACAGGTTCAGTGCAGACTTCTCCCCCCCAAAAGAGCAAGTATCTATTCCGGCAGAGGGCTGCCTCCCAAACATCTCTGATGCTCAGGTGAAGGCTGCCCTCTCCAAAGCAAAAAACCCTGCTTCCATGGGACCAGATGGCGTCCCAGGTTGCATCCTACATGAACTCCAAGAGGAACTAATCCCTCAAATAAAACAGCTATACAATCTCAGCCTCACTACAGGATATGTGCCCACAGAATGGCGTGCAGCAACAGTGGTCCCACTCCAAAGGTGGAGCCTCACCCTGGAAACTATCGCCCCATAAGCCTGACTAGCTTAGTCTGCAAGACTATGGAGAGGATCATCATGGAGCTCATAAACAAAGACATTAGGGACCTACAGACACTAGATCCTACCCAGTTCGGCTTTGTCAAGGGCAGATCCTGCCTTTTGAACCTGGTTGACTTCTTCGAAACAGTCACCAAAGCCATAGATGAAGGGAAGGTAGTCAGCCTATCTGGACCTTGCAAAGGCATTTGACACAATACCCCACCGGGCATCATAGATAAGCTATCCAGCTTAAATATAAACCCCTATGTCACAAGATGGGTGCAAACTGGCTCAAAGACAGAACCCACAGAGTGAGAGTTGCTGGAGCCATGTCAGACTCGAAACCGGTCACAAGTGGCATCCCACAGGGTTCTGTCCTGGGACCACTCTTGTGTATATACTTTTCTGAGGTACAGGCAATGGGAGGACTATGGCTCACCAAGTTCGCAGATGACTGCAAACTGGCCATAATCAACTCTCCAGCTGACACAAACATCCTTCAAAAGGTCTCACAGAGACAGATAACTGGTGCCAGCACCATGGTTTAAAACTAAATGCCAAAAATGTATAGTCATACCCTTTGGCAAAAACAATGTGCCCACAAATTACCACATAGGCGGAAACCCATTAAGTACAGAGAAAGTTATTAGGGACCTGGGGACCCAAGTTGATAGCAATCTCTCCTTTGAAAACCACGTTGCCAAAGTGGTTAGAAAGACCTTCTACATAGCCCACCTCATCATGAAGGGTTTCACATCTAGATCAAGAGAGGTAATCGTGCCCCTTTATTCATCCCTCATCAGGCCCATCATAGGATACAATGCCCCTTTTGGAATGTACCTTACCCGATACGTGCAGCAATTAGAAAGACCCCAAAAGTATCTCACCAAGAGGATCAAGGGTCTCAAACAGATGCCATATGCTGCTCGGTTAAAAAAACTCCAGCTCTACTCAGTTGCATACCGCCTACTTGATCTATGCCTGACATACAAAGCTATGTCAAATCCAGAATTAATGGACATGCTCCACCTCAGTAAATCTAAATCCCTTAGAGCCACATGCTCGAGGGACTTGAACCTCAGCACAGAAATAAATAGAACTGGCTGGAGGGACAGGTTCATAACCCAGAGGCTCCCTTTGCTCTAGAATAGAATTCCAGTTCATGTGAGGCAGAGCACCTCACTGAATCTCTTCAAGAAGAAGCTCGATAGGTGGATGGGGGATCATAGGTTTGTCCCAGGGATTACTCCTGTGTCACTATTAGACAGAGGCACAGTAAACTAAACCTTAAAAAGGGCACAGTATACTCAAATCAAGGGGTGGACAGAATTGGGCTAGGCTTATAATTGCCCCAGGGCAGATAGCCTAGTATGAACCTATGAACCTATGAACCTATGAAAACAATTAGGGTTATAGACTTCTTAACTTCAGAAAATGTATATTAATTCACATTTGTCTTATTCAGTCAATGCTTCAGGTTAGTAGTACTAATATTTTAAAAGTGTCCCTGATTATTTCTGGATTTGTCCCTAAATCTATTGACATTTGTACCTGATTCATTGAGAGCTAGGGAACTTGTATAGCAATAGGAATTCCTGCTCTTGAACATTCCAGACCTAAAGGTTGACAAGGTAATTTACTGATCTATGTAAAGTAGTCATAAACTCTGGTAGTGTGACAATGTGAAATAGTTATAGAATATGAATACTATTTCTATTTTACACTTGTCTTTATGCCGAATATAAAACTGTTTTGAGACAACAATTGTGTTTTGCAGTAGAATCTAACAAACTAAATTGTTTGCTTAATCTAGTAATTCTTTCAAGTATGTGTTATTGAGTTTAAGTTATAAACATGTCAGATATCTGCTCTCCCATGCATGCATTTTGCATCATCAGCAGCTCCCATGGTCCTTTGCAGTTGCCTTTGCAGAGGTGTCTCTTCACTTTCTAACCTCCCATATATGGACTGTTGACCACATTTCTCCATCTTGCCATTAAGCTGATAGAGCTTCTACAGTCTCATAGTCTCCCTCAGTGCCCCAACCCATCCCTGTCCTAGTTTTGGGGCTTTTATCTTTCATAGGAATTAGGGCTTTTGAAACATCAGTAGTAGTTACTTTTAATTTAGAGATAGGTTTCTTAGTATGGAATTGCTGGAACAGGAAAAAAAGGCTTTCTGTTAGGTTGTTAGCTTTCTTCTTTTGTTATTGTCATATGGTAGAGCAGGAGATGATCAGATGTTAATTTTTTCCTCCATTTACCCTGTTGTAGACTTAAGAAAAGTTGGCTCATTTCACATCTGCTCAGCACCAAGTCATGCTAGATGTCAGACCCTGTCAGTTACACAAGAAAGTAAATCTATCAGGCTGATAACATGCTACCAGGAAGCACTAATATACAGACATCCTCTCAAATCTAGACCACCAGTATTGCAGTCCAGTACATTGTTACGGGGCTTGGAATATAAATACGTCTTTGCACTTGGTTAAAGCCAAAGTAGTTTAAGTTTTGTGTGTCACTGTTAATAAATGGAGGTGGACAGAATGACTTTGACACCTGTCATTTTTCTGTATTAGACTCTCTGGTAAGATGTTTATGTCATGGGAGGAATTTGTGAAAACTCTCAATTTGCAGTCATCTGGGAACTTGGTCAGCCAGCTATCCTTGACATTAGCCTTTAGCTCTGAGAGGTGGATGCCATATAGGAGCACTCCCAACATGGAGCCCTGAGGTACCCCGCTGGTGACTGGTCTCTTAGTGTAGGTGTTATCAGCAATCCTGACTTCATGTGTCCTATCTGTCAGCCATCTGGCAATCCAGCAAGTTATGTAGGGTTTTATGCCCAGATTAGTGAATTTGACAAGTATACCCAAGTGGGCGTATTGTATCGAATGCCTTAACTAGGTCCATGTAGGTGGTATGCACTGTTTCTTCTCCTCCATTGCCTTGGTGACCTTCTCAAAGAAGTTTAAAAGGTTTAGTTGGCATGATCTTCCCTTAACAAAACCAAACTGGTTTGGGTCCAGTGTCTGAGGGTTGCCTTTGTCTTTGTTGATCATTTCCATGATTCATGGCTTTGCATATTAGACTAGACAGACTAATAGGACTGTAGTTTCCAGAGTCACTTGGTAGTCTACCCTTGTGAAGTGGGATAACCATTGCAGTCCTCCATTCTCGTGATACAAATCCTGTTTTGAGGCTGTAGTTGAAAAGCGACTTAGGTGGTCCTGATAGGTCATGTTTACAGCTATTTAGGAGGTATCCTGGAATATGGTTGGGGCCCATTGAGACTTTGCTTTTGGCCTTGGTGAGTACTTCCAGGACTTGCTTCTTGTTAATAGCTGGACGGGGTTATGGGAGTAGGTATTTGATGGAGGTAAGTGGGGGGGAGGTTGAAAATTGAGCTGAATTTGTCAACCAGCAAATTCACTGTTACTCTGCTCAGTGAAGGTTGCACCATTGATTACCAGTTCAGCACACTGATGTGTGCTGCCTTTGAGATTTTGGACATAGCTGTGAAAGGCATTGTGGTTGTCTTTAGCCTGTGATGTATCTTGACCTCATAATTGGCCTTGTTGGACCTACTCCTCTTAGTTTCCTGTTTAGTTTAATTAGAGACACTTGAGGGGGGGTGCAGCACTCTCCCATATTGGTGAGTACCAGGTCCAGTATATTCGAACCTGTAATGGGTGTGCGCACTAGCTACTTAAAGATATCTGTGTTAATAAAGTCCAGGAAATGTTGTGCCTGCAGGTTTGAGGCAGTGTATGTTTTACAGCTTAGAGAGGGGTAGTTAGTCTCCCATGAATAGGGTATTTGGTTTAATGGTGAATTTCTCAAGTAGGTGTAGTTATGAGCTATGGGAGTCTAGGGACATAGAGGGTGACCTTTAGGGTGCTAGGATATGTTATGGGACTTTGCCCAATGTGATTTACACATGGATAAATTCCAGGGTATTGTCCTGTTTAACCAACTTAGAGTCATGCTTGTTGCTAATATAGATTGAAACTTGTCCACTTTTTTCCCTCTGTCTGGTGGTCTAAATGTGTGGAAGGCACTGCCTAAGTACTTCCTGCATATTTAAACCATGTGTTGGTAATGGCATAGATGTCTACATTCTGCAGAGTGAGGAGAGCTTGTAGGGTGTGGAGTTTCTTGTTTAGGCTCCTAACACTGAGCAGTAACACCATTAGGTTTCTTTGTTTTTTTTTTTGTTTGTTTTTTTTTTTGTTATGTCAGTAGGTTTGTCAATTTGGCATTGCTTTAAAATGTCTCTAAAGGGGCAGGTAAAGTTTTAGCCAGTATTTAGAAACCTAGGAGAGACAGGTGCAGACTTTCCTTTGCAAAGCAACTTGGTCTGTTAACCATGTCCTCAAATGCTGACAAATATTGAATACCCCTAGAAAAACACCAGAAACTAAGCCAATTATTGAAATCAGTCATCTTTTGTTTGTACTGTGGCACCATCCTTGGTGAAGGTAGAATGATGTTCAGCTCAAAGCACATACCTGGCCAAGACACCTATTCATTGAGATCAACAATGTCTTCTTTCATATAGTCCAGGGAAGTACATCTCATGTTGTTAACACCAGTATGGGCTTTGATAAAATCATGTTTGTATCTGTGGTATAGTGACTTGAGTGAGTGTGCAACTTGGTGGATCCTAGATCCAGATAAGCAACTAACCATTATCTTCTTGTTCAGTCTGGTGAGTGGGTAATCTGTATGTCATACTATGGTGTCCCCTTTGAATAGGGAACTGGGTAATGTGTTGCCCTGCCTTATGGGCTTTGTTGTTGGGGCTCCACTGTATGCAGACATTTGTGAGTTGTTTGGTGTTACTTTTGGTGAGTCCTTTAGTGATTGCTTGGGATAGGCATTACTGTTTATAGGCTTAGGAGGTCTTTGAGGATAGGGAAATTGCAAATTTAGCATAGGTTGGTCTATGTGTGTGGTGGATACTGTGTGATGGATGTAGTGTGTGTGTGTTGTTTGCACCCTTGTTTGTATGCAAGATTTTTGCCTCTAGTGAAATTGTGCATATGTATATCTTGCATACTGTGTTTGATTTTTTAAGGATTAAGTGGTTGTCTTTAAACATGAGACAATTGCTGTATTGTCTGAGGATGCCCATATCCACTAAGCTGACTACTGAGACATTTGGAAACTGCATATCCATGTTGTCTGGACAATGTATTTGGGTGGGTTACTGTAGGACATGTACTGGATTATATAGAGGTCTCCTTGGGTGGTCTCTGGAGGTTAACACTATACTATGTTAGATTATGCTGAGATTTGATAGTAGTGCTTTTTAATCTGCAGACTGACTGTTGTAAGCTTGTCTGTGCACAATGGCTTTGTTTTAGTTACACCAAGTTACAGGTTTTAGTTCTAAGGGAAGTTTTTTTAGATAAAATTTACCTTCTGAGCATTTGTGTCTGTACAGAGCATTTCCTACCCTTTGATGTAATAACACCAAGAACAACCGTTTGTGAGTATAATGCCACAATAAAAATGAACTGCCTTGATATGACAATTTCAAGTGTTGGGGACCTTTATAATGATTTAAGGGCAAAATCAACAAATAAAGCAAAAATAAAACAGTAGTTTGAAACAGTTAACCGAAGTGCAAAATAATAAATGTCTTTTTTGCCAAGGATGGAGCGGGATTAACTTGGGACCCCCATCAGAGTGGGACTGCAGTGCCAAGCAGATGAAAGCTCTGGAAAATGAACAGGAGACAATTTGTAGTAAAGGAGGGTACTGGTTTGTTGGGTGGGGACTTAGTATTATGGATATATGGAAAACAGTGGGTAGGAAAGTACTTAAATAGATTACACAACAGACAATAGCAATGCAAGAAGAGGGAGGTACTTTGGAAGCCAGATTACCATAGGGTAGCAAAAGAAAACAACTGAATGACTCAGTAACAGTTGTAAAACATAAAAACTGATAAAAAACACTGAAAAGATGGAAGAATCCAAGTCCACTCTTTTAATTTCAATTAAGAGCTTTCAACCCTTGCAGGTCAGGAATGATTCTGAAGAAGAACTGTAAGAATTGAAAGTGCTTAATCAGTATTAAAAGAGTGAACTTGGATTCTTCTGTCTTTTCAGTGTTTTTTTTTTTATCAGATTACCATAAGGGCCAGAAATCAGAAACACAGCCTTTAAAAACCACAAGAAGAAAAGGGTGGCAGACTGGAGAAAATTTCAAACTGGAGCTCAAGTTCGCTGGTTCGGATTTCAGAAACTTTTACCGTAATGCTTCAGTGGAGGGTTGACAAGACTCAAAGAATGGGAAAAAAACAGTAGCATGGTAAATAGAAAGACACTGTAATGCAACTTTGTGCAGGTATATACAGCTGTAAAAAGTACTTACACACAGTTCCTGGAGCAGAATTCACAATACTGCTACTACTGCAGTCCTACAGCAAACTAAGGCTCCAGACCATGCAGAAATTTACCACTAATAGTATGATAAATGACTAAATGAGGTTCAGATATGACAGCAGATCACAGTCCTGCCACAACTGTGAAAGAAGCTGCAAGATTGTCCAGATTGGGTTCAAAATATAAAAAAGCTACCCATTGCATGTAATTCTACTTGTGAAAGTAGAAGTGCAGTGTAATGTGTAAAATGCTAAAACCCTGCAGTGATACACAATCTTCACAGAACTACAAATGAAGCTACAAGACTAAGGTCTCAAAACAAACTAAAAAATGCAAACCAATAAATGGACAAAAAGCAGAGGACTACAAAAACGTATCACCACACAGATCACTGTATGTTCAACTTAAAATATTTAAGCAGCATTTAAATAAAATGTAGATCAGTAATTGTAGGATTGCATATGTATTTATTGACATCATCAGATCCAAACATATTGAAAGTTATAAAATGTGAACAAAATACATTGAAGATGACCTTATTGCTTAGGTTAACAGCCTTTAGGAAATAAGCAGGCATGAAAATCTAACCAAATGTGGATAAAAAACAGGTTCCAACAGGAAGTACAAGAAAGCAAAAGAAAGAATACAGAGAATGGGATCAGGATTAAAGAAAAGATAAATGGAAGGATGGAAAGATCACAATTGTATAAAGAAGTATAGAGATCTGCTGTAACAGCCGCTTGTTGGCCAAGAATTGTCATGTGAATGGCTAAGACTGAGGGAATTTAAACCAAAGATGAAAGGTTAATATTGATAGCCCAAGATAGTGGACTAGCTACCAGATGGTCTATAAAATCCATAGAAAAGGTAGGCGATATAGACAGATGTAGGTTTTGCGATACATAACTAGAAGCAAGTTATTCATCTTGTTGCAGGTGAGATATATTAATGGCTGAAGGTTTACTGAAAGATATAGCAATGTAGTGTAGGTTGTTACACTGGAGACTTTGTAAACTTTACACAAATAGAGGTAGCTTAGTGACATTGGAGACATGAACCACAAAGGATTGTTGAAAGCGATGAAGTAATAATTATGTGGAATCGCCCCATACCAGCAGCTAAGAAGGTAGAAGCAAACGGGCTGGATGTTGTAGTTCAAGAGAAAAATACAGGAATAGCTTTGATTATTGAAATTGCTTCACCCAGTAACTACAGTGTCTTACAAACTGAAAGACATAAATTTGTAAAATACTAGGACTTATAAGCAGAAACTAGAACAATGTGGAATAAGGCCACACTACAATAGGATCAGCTGAGCCAATAAAAAATTGTCAAACATATCTAAATATGCTACCGATAAAAGTAACCCCTCATGAACTGAAAGAGGCATTTCTGGGTACATTGCGGGTGCTGAGAATTGCACTCATGTGACGTGTCAAAGACTGAAGCAAAACTGGTTTCATGAACTTCAGTTTATGCCCTGATTTAGAAATGGGATCTCATCTTTAAACCAAGTTAGAAAAGTCCACTGTTTACATTGTAGATACAAAAAGACAGTAAAATGCAGATTTGCAGCAAATATTTTGAAACATTTACCAATGCGGATAAAGAAAGACAAGTGCAGATTTACAAACAGTATTTTGCATGTATAAACACACAGAATTTAGCAGTGATATTTTCATTCGAGTGGTTTGGGTGGCCGCGGTGGTGCAGCAGTTAGCGGTGCCGCCTCACAGAAAGAGGTTCTCCGGTTCGAGCCTTGGCTGGGGTGCCTTCTGTGCGGAGTCTGCATGTCCTCCCTGTGGTCGCGTGGGTTTCCTCTGGATGCTCTGGTTTCCTCCCACATCCCAAAGACATGCTGTAGGTGTATTGGATACTCTAAATTGGCCCTAGGCATGAGTATGTGCATGTGTGTGCCTTCCTTGGAAGGTTGGGCGCTGGGCTGGCCACTCGACACTTTAAAACTCCACTGCCAATCATGAGCGGACAGGTGATCTGCTGTGGCAACCCCTAACCGGGAAAAGCCGAAAGAAGAAGAAGATTTTCATTCGAGTGGCTTAACAATGTGCAGTGGTAAATGTTTTTTTGCTTTACTGTTGGTAGCCCAAAAATCCTTAGGAATATCACACTTATTAAAAACCGTACAATATTTACAGTACATCTTTTGATAACAAAGCAACAAGAACAGTAAACTGCATATTGAGAAAGTTGAAAATGACTGCAGCTTGAATATTGTACACAGGATCAGTACTGTTTCAGTGTGGTTGGAGTTGTTCAGTTTGTGTGCTGAACCCTTTTCCTTACATCAGGCACAAGTGCATTCCTTTGGAAGGGACTCTTTCAGCGTACTTTTAAACATGCATAAAGTATCCTCTTGCATGATTTGCAAATGTCCTTTCACATATATTCATCTTAAATCTGGGTCCAGGTAGGGAAGGGGTGTCTTCATTCATATCCCTCAGCGCATGGTAGTGGTGTCTGATTTTCAGCTTTTATTTTAATGGGGGCAGTGGGAGGGCAAAAGCAGAATTACCTTTTCTTTTACTGGTAGTGATTTTACTTTGTTAAAGGATAAGCAAAAATGGGTTTTCTGATCAGCCGGTGACACAAATCTGCATATTTTATTAATTTCTGTTTGTATTTTTGCGTATTTGTGTTTGAGTGGAAAGTTCCTAATGGAAGACCATATTCAGTTTTTGGAATTACTACATTCCTTGGTGTAGCTTGCTAGGAGGCTGATGTAAGCAAGTGGGATGTTTAAGTGCACAAGTGTATACTGATTCAAGAGTGGCTGTTCAGTACATAGCAAACATGATTTTGATGCCCAACAGATCCAGAATTTTTTGGTTATGTTCCTACACCGGGTGTGTGCATTCATACTTGTGTACGGACACTGTAGTGCAGCATGAGAGGAAGTGCAGTCTCACCTGTGCTTAAGTTGATGAGAGTTCAGGTGGATGTTAAAGATTCTGCAGCACTTGATGAAAATCCTGGTTTTTCATTTAAAATAAACAAAAGTGTATGAATAATAATTATGCATATTCATGTAATATGGTATGGGAGACAAAGCAGCAATAATTAAATGGTTCTCATGGAATATTTCTTCATAAATGTCCTTCTTCCCAATCCTTTCTCACCCTAATATTCCCTATGATTAGAGTTATTTCTCACTGCATATTCTCCACACCAGCACGTTTTTGTTATAGACTATAGGAACTTCTATTTATCCATACTCTTTAATAGTTAATATTACCTTTTAGTAACTTAATAACAAAACTTGGAGTATACTTCTGCAAGATGTTCTTATATGCACTGTTTTAATCTGTGCCCATTTCCAAACATCACAAATCAGTCAGCTGTCATAGAGCTATGATAAAACATCACCCAAACAGTACATTATTGATCTTCTCTTTCTTTTTATTAAATTGATTTTTTGTGCATTTTCTTTCTTGTTTAGGTATGTACTTCGTATTATTCTTCTTACCTGTTTTCCTATGACAGCAAACCGTTTGCATCCCAAATTGTTTTCAGTAGAAGCATAGCAGGCTCTTCATTTTCAGATGTGGGACTTGATCACATGAAGAGCACAAAAAAAACAAAAAACAAAAACAAAACAAAAAACAAAGGTCCCTTATTTGATCTAGCATTTTTGGCTGGGAGGAGAAGTGCTAGGTCTTAATACCCTCCTGGCTCATGCCGTCATGTTTTCTAGACAGCAGTATTAAAGAAAAAAAAGCAGGCCGTTGTTCAATCTGGCAATCTGGATAGGGTTGCCACCTTTTAAGCGGGCCAAAGTGGGGCATGGGGGTGTGGCCAATATGACACTGGCCACACCCTCTACTGTGACGTCACCACCAGAGTGGTGAAGGAGATGCTATTATGGGTAGAACAGATGGCTGCTGGAGTGGCTAGCTGGTTGGTGGGACTAGCAGCTGCATGGATGAATGACTGGATGGGTAGCTTGATGGATGGATGGCTGAATGAATGGATGCATGCCTGGATGGATGGCTGGCTGCATGAATGGATGGATGGCTGGCTGCGTGAATGGCTGGGGGCTGGATGGATGGCTGGCTGGAGTGGCTAGCTGGTTGGTGGGAGTAGCTACTGGATGGATGGCTTGATGGATGGATGCCTGGCTGGATGGATAACTGGCTGCATAAATGGATGGATGGCTGGCTGCATGGATGGCTGGCTGGATGGATGGAGGATGGCTGGCTGGTTGGCTGGATGGATGGAGAATGGCTAGCTGGCTGGCTGGCTGGCTGGTGGCTGGCTGGATGGAGGAGGAGGATGGATGGCTGGCTAGCTGGCTGGAGGAGGATGGCTGGCTGACTGGATGGATGGATGGAGAAGGATGGCTGGATGGAGGAGGAGGATGGCTGGCTGGATGGAGGATGGCTGGCTGAAGGAGGATGGCTGGCTAGCTGGATGGAGGAGGATGGCTTACTGGCTGCCTGGAGGATGGCTGACTGGCTGGATGGATGGATGGAGGAGGATGGCTGGCTGGCTGGATGGAGGAGGATGGCAGGCTGGATGGATGGAGGAGGAGGATGGCTGGCTGGCTGGATGGATGGAGGAGGAGGATGGCTGGCTGGCTGGATCGCTTGTTATAAAATAAAAAAAAAATCTCGGTCTTTTTTTACTGGCAGTAGAAGCGCTTAAAACAAAGCACTCCTACAGCCACAATCTTTGCAGGGCTCTTCCTGCCCCAATCCCCACCCCTTTCGTGAATTGCAGCCAGTTGCTGCACGAATTAAAGCACCCAGGCCTAACAGGCAGCAGCTTTGCCTGCAGGTCCGGATTGTTGACGTAACTGAATTGCCGTGAAAAAGCCGGAAGCAATTGTGACTTTTCCATGGCAATTCAGTGTGATTGCAAAAGCGGGACTTTTCAGGTCCCACTACTTGATACAGCAAGCAACAGGATAAGGTGGCTTAACCCATGAGTGCCGATAATGGGATGGGTGGCAACCTTAAATCTGGAGCCCCTTCATTGCTGTATGTGAAAGCAAAAAAAAAAAAAAAGTACATTTTCCGAGCTGGCAATCAAGAGCATCAAGTACTAATGCCTTCCATCTCCTGCTCCTTGCCCTTGTGTTTATTGTGTTTATGTGCTATTTCCTATTTTGTATCTTTTGCTTACTTCTTCACAAGGACATATTTAGTGTTTCCTCCTAAATTTCAAATGTACATGTCACTTTAAGAGACAAAAAGTACATTAATTTGCTTCCTTAAAAAACACTCAACACAGACACTTCTTACAGCTTGTGGAACACTGAAACTCTTGAGCTCCTCCCTTTACCCATAATGCCCTAGTCACCTAACATACCTCATATCTCATTTGCTGCCTTAGTATTCTGACATGGTTGCTGATAATTCTTGAATGAGCATGAGGTTGTTTTTGTGAGTTAGCATTATTTCCTTTATAATATTTTTGCTGTTTCTCTCCTCCCTTCCCATTTAATTTAAGACTTTACTGTTTAAAGTTAATTCCTGTCCTTCTTGAGTATATTTTATTTGCAATGTATTTCTATAATACTTTCATAGTCCCTTGATTACCATTGTTGGTCATTTTCTCCTCTTCCCTTTTAGCTATTTAAAAAAGTAGAATTTTCCTAAAACTGTTTCTCTCCATTAGCTGTTGCTATGTCTGAAAATCCTTCTGGCTTTAAAAAGTGCATGGCCTGCGGCCATAAAACTCCTAATTTGGACACACTGTAAGTGCATCTATTGCTTAGGCCCTCTTCATCTTGACTTGGACTGTGACATGTAAACGGTTTAATTCCCGTGCATTAATAGACAGAAAAAGTTAGTTGATTATTAGAGGATTGCTACCCTCCAAACCTGCTTCTACAGCCTGTGGGGATCTGGTCACCTCAACTTCTGTCAGATCTGTTCTCTTCTTGGTTCCTGTCCCCCTTTTTAGAACAATCTCCTAGGCACCATTCAAGAACATCTTCCATGGCCTCATCCATTAGATCTTCAGAGAGTCTTACTGAAGCTGATATCGACAGGATGATGAGGAAGTTCCTCAGGATGCAGATCCAAATGGGAGTTATCCTGGCTCCAACCCCAGTAGGTCTGGATACCCTTGTCATTACTCCTTCTCCATCATTAGTTCCTTCAGATTCAAAAGTCCTGGAATCATCATCCTCAGATCCAAAGATGTTGGCATCTTCGACTCTGATTGTGTCTCTGAGTGGTCCAGTGTCAAACACTTTGGAGCTGGACAACTCTTGGAACCGTAGTATCAGCACTGACGTCTGGGTGTTGGATTCAATTCCAAAGCTGTAGGAGCCATCTCTGCCCCTCGGAGCCTGAGTGCTGTACAGCATGGCCCTGATTCATCCCTCAAGAAGTTTGCCTTTGCTGAGAAGGCAGCAGATGGTCTATTAGCCTGCCTTATTGGATCTATTGGTGCCCTTTTCTCCAAGGCATTTTGCCTTCAAGATAGTGGAGAGAGCTTTCTTTGTTCCCAAAGTTTAGACTTCTCTTCCTTCTTTGGCTCCAACTACCCAGTTCCATTCGATTCTGCATCCAGAGCCTCAGTCATCTGTTCCACTGGGACAGCCAGCCCAAACCAGTCTCCAGACAACCCAGCAGGGTATAGTAATCTCCTCTGACACTTCTCTGGAGCATCCCATAGAAGAGGTCCCTAAGAAGAAGAGTGAAAGAAGACAGACTCTGTGCAAGAGTCTGTCACAGAGGACACTGATGAAGGCGAAGGGTCCCCGGATCACCACCCAATGATCTCTCATTTGGCAACGTCTTAGAACTCCTTAAACAAGGGGGTGGGGGGTGGTTGATCCCCCAATAACCCTTCCCAAGAAGAGTTAGTGTTCCTGGAGGTTTTTGGAGCTGGCCTGTCTACCTTCTGGGTGACTCCCCCATTGATGAGATTATTGATTTAGTCTGTAAATGGGAGTGGAAGGAACCTGACATGACTGAGCCAATCTCAAAGAGACCACTTAGGATCCTGGCACCCCCTAAGGATAGACAGCACTGGAGTAAGGGAGTACCTGTTGATGCCGTGGTTGTAGTTGTGGACAATAAGAAAGAACTGACAGAACAGAGTTCCTCTGTTCATTCCCCTAACTAATGTGTTGGACAGATTCAGGAGTCTATGCTTCAGCAACATTCCATCTTAGGTCGCTGAATTATTTGGCACATTTCACAAGACTTCAAAGGGATTTGATCAAAGAACTTTCCAAATCCCTCTTTGAGACCATTTCCTCTGAGTTAGAGGCTACTATCTCCTTGCAGTCAGCTACCCTTTAATCTGTTTCAAATTTGTCCATGAGTCTTATCTCCCACATGGCTGAAGGTACCTCATGGGTGGCGGGTTCAGACATTTTCATTAGAAGACATGCCTGGATGGCTTGTTTGACCATGCGGAACCCTTCAAATCTTCCTTAATCAATTCTCCTTTTGATATAAGTTCCTTATTTGGCCCCAAAATTAAAGGCACAAAATTCTAGGTGTGAACAAGAAGGAAAAACCCCGTCTGCTGTGGGTGCACATTTTTCGACATCTGAGCACTCCATTTTAGGAACTCTAATGGAAGACGCTGTCACTGCTGCAGAGGTGGCCCACAGAACCAGGGATCTAGGGATACTTTCTCTAACAGATCCTGTCAGTGCTCCTGAAAGGAGGCCTGACTATCCATCTATGGAGGAGGCAGATGGGGGCCGTTTATCCTTGCACCAAAGAGCCTCAGTAGAAATTATAAAAGATTCATGGGTACAGAGGATAATATCCAGAGGTTATATAATACCATTTTTCCATCTTTCCCCACTAGTATTAAACAAAGTCCTTGAAGTTCCACCCAATCAGAGGAAGCAGCAACAATTAAAATAAACAATCTGCTAGAAAAAAGAGCTCCTCCCAGACCAGAAAGAGTCCGGAACTTATTCAAGATTCTTTTTAGTGCCAAAGAAAACAGAAGACTGGCGACCAGTCTTGGATCTCAGTAAACTAAATTGATCAGGTCAGTATAGAAAGTTCCAAATGGTCATAGTTCAGTCCATTCTGCCTTTTCTGCACAAGTAAGACTGGATGTGCTCGATAGATCATCAGGATGCATACTATCATATAAAAATGAACAGATGGTCCAGGAGATATCTACGCTTCCAGATGGGAGACAGTCATTACCAATTCAGAGCTCTGCCCATTGGTCTTACCACATCCCCAAGGGTGTATGGCAGTAGTTGCAGCTCACTTGAGACTGCAGGATTTTGGGTGTGAACTAAAATTTTGTAAAATCCACGGATCCACAAGTACGGCAGGTGCAAGGGGCCAAGCCAAACTAAAACTCAAAGCAAAAAATGGCGAGCACCAAATGGTGAAACAATATGTAGTTTTATTGTGGCAACTCCATCAAAGTAGTGAGAAACCACACTACAGAATAGAATCAGACCGGTTTTGGCATCACCGTGCCTTCATCAGTGAAAACACAAAATCAAATAACAAGAGCATTATATACATGAAGTCACAAGCACAAACCCTCCCTATTGGCTATTAATAATTGCTCATTTAGTCCAGGTTTAAACAAACCCCCAAGCTTAATAATCCAACTTCTTTCTTTTTGATTCAAAATAGCATGCCAACCCACTTTAGTCAGCGTAGTCCCTTCAACATGGTAAATTATAACAAATTTAAACTGTGCCATAGCATGTTTGATTGTATGTTTGTACAGGGAGCTGGACATCCTTTTATTCCTGATGTCACTCAGATGTTTGGATATACGAATCCACAAAGACCTAGAGGTTTGGCCAACATAAAAGGCAGAGCAAGAACAAGTTGCTAAATATACAAGCCAGTCAGTGCTACAACTGCCAAAAAATCTAATATCATAAATTTTTGAGATATTTCTACTAGTGAACTGTTTGGATTTAAGTATGTAACTACACGAAGAACAGTGACCACATGGTATGCACCCGGTTAATTTATCCCCAAGCAATGCAAGCCATTGTTTAGGGACATCTCCTCTATGTTTGTAATGGCTAAAATATGACCCCAAGGTAGGTCCCCGATGAAAAGAAAAACATTTGGAAGTTAAAATCTCCGATAACTTGTCATCAGACTGTTAAGCACAATAAGTCCAAAGGCTTGGAGAAAAACGGACCAGTTCAAAAGTAGCTTACTAAAGACTTTATTTAGAAAATAAAAATAAGGATACCATCAAGCGCTTACGCCTGGGTGAATACCAGGCTTTTTCAAGATAACCAAATAGAGAAATTCCAAGTTTAAATACTTCACTGAGTATAATCATGTGCCAAATACACTAATGAATTAATTAATTAAATATGCTAATAGATTATTAAAGCACCAATCACCACCTAAATAAAACTTGAATGAACAATGAAACAAATTATGAATGATGTTCCAAATAAAATGCATTTAAAATATGTTTTAAAAGACATAAAAGTAACCCATATTAAAAATGTCTCATATTAAAAAATGTCATTAACGAAATTCAAAGGTTAATACAAAACTTTAAAAAGCTTCCTGTAACTACCAAACGTATTTTGTGAACATTTTGTAAAAGAACAACCGCCTCTATGCAGTTTGAACTCTAAAAACATAAAATTATAGCTTAGCCCTTCTTAATTTTAAAACACTGGTAATACTAATACCATCATTCAAACCAGGGGACTTGGTTGCATTCAGTTTGAGCTGCCACAACAATTCTTTGTACTCAAGCCGAGCCTCCCATTCACCTCCTCTGTTGTCCTGCAAAACCTGCTCCAAAACCATAAACTTAAGTTGCATATTAGGACATGAACCAAGATGTTTTACAAAGGCATTAGTGTCTTTCTTTTTAGAGATATCGTAGAGATGCTCATATATCCTTCCTCTAAGGGTTCTTTCAGTTTTGCCTACGTAAAAACTGGAACATAGGGTGCACAAACCTAAGTAAACAACACCCTTCGTCCCACAATTGTAATAATGCTCAGCCCTAGATTTAGTTAAAATCTCTGATAACTTGTCATCAGACTGTAAGATGCCCCAGTGTCAGTCAACAATATCCCTGAGGACATTAGTATTGCGTGCAAAAGCAGTTACAAACCTGACAGACGCATTATCATCCAAATCTCTATACTTGTATTCCAACAATGTTGATCTCTGCTGCTGTGATGCCCAATGACTGGCAGTCATAATATTATTGAACTCATATCCCCTATTCTGAAACCTACCTATTAGATCTTGTTGGTAGTATTAATATGAGTTCTCGGATGAGCAAATACATCTAATCCTTAAAAATTGGAACTTGGGAATGTTCCTAGTAATATGTTTAGGATGAAAACTGGTGGCATGAAGTAAAGTATTATACGAGGATGTTTACGAAAGACCTTGGTAGTTAATGTGTGATCAAACTCTCTAATAATAGTGACATCCAAAAAGTTAATCTGCTGGGAATGAAAGCTAGCCATAAACTCAATTCACCACTTATTCTCATTTAAATAATATACAAACTCTTGCAAATAAGAGCTTTCAGCCCTGAAACCATCCAGCAATCATCCAAATAGCATCTCCATATATAAATCTCATCCAAGTACAAATTATGGTTGTTGTCATAGATTAGTTTCCCCTCCAAGAAACCCATAAACAGGTCCACATAAATGGGAGCAAAAAATGCTCCCATTGCAGTACACTTGACCTGCCAGTAACATTTGGCATAAAAATAGAACACATTCTTACTCAGAACATGTTCCGCCAGGCATACTAATAATGTGTTAAAGCCTGGTGAATAAATTTCAGTTTTGTTTAGCCAATATTGAATGGCTTCATACCAGCCCAATGAGGGATATATCGTATTTCCGAACATCTGAGCAACATCAGGAATAAAAGGATGTCCAGCTCCCTATACAAACATACAATCAAACATGCTACTGCACAGTTTAAATTTGTTATAATTTACCATGTTGAAGGGAATAGGTTGAATAAAGTGGGTTGGCATACTATTTTGAATCAAAAAGAAAGAAGTTGGATTATTAAGCTTGGGGGTTTGTTTAAACCTGGGCTAAGTGAGCAATTATAAACAGCCAATGGGAGGATGCTTGTGCTTGTGACTACATCTATATAATGTTCTTGTTATTTGATTTTGTGTTTTCACTGATGAAGGCATGGTGATGCCGAAACTGGTCTGATTCTATTCTGTAGTGTGGTTCCACCCTACTTTGATGGAGTTGCCACAATAAAACTACATGTTGTTTCACCATTTGGTGCTGGCCGATTTTTGCTTTAACTAAAATTTTGACCTAGAAAACTATACTCGTGGTTGCTATTACTTGTGCTAGAAGGGTATCGGAATTACAGACTCTGTCATCTAAACCTTATTTGATTTTTTACAAGGCTAGAGTATTTTTATGGACCAATCCTTTCTTTGTACCTAAGATGGTGTCAGAATCCAATATTAATTAAGTTATCAACCTTCCAGTCATCTTTCCAAATTTCTCAAATAAAGGAGAATATGTTACACCTATTGGATGTTTACTGAGAATTATGTTTCTATCTTCACAGAACCAAAAATATGAGGAAATCCGAACAATTTGTTTCCTTTTTAGAATCAAAATTAGGCAAACCAGTTTCTAAAGTGACTTTAGCCAAATGGTTGACTGATTGTATTACTTTTTTATACGAGAAACTGGTTTGCCTTTACCAAAACCACCTAAAGCCCTTGCCACGAGATCTATGGCAACTTCTTCAGCCTTTTTGTCTAGAACTTTCTTGGATGATATTTTTGCAGCTGCAGCTTGGGCTAATCCTCGCTAATGCTCATACCTTTATTGCTTATTACAAATTGGATTTAGTCTCAGCTGTGCTCAGGAATATCCTTCTTTAGAGTCCTCCTAGGATTTAGGTAGCTGGAGACTGTGTGCCAACAGTTGTGGAATGAATGAAAATGACAACATCCGATAAAAAAGTCATGTATTCACCATAATGTTCCATCTGTATTGTCCATTTTTATTCTTCCTCTACTTCACTCCCACCAACCCCCTCCTTTCTTTACTCTTGGAAAGATAGAAGGATGCTGCAGGAACTGCTGGTCCTTTCTTTGAGTCCCAGATTATGTTGTGCTATAATTTCTTACTGCTTTGCAGGTGTAAGGGGCAGCAAACAAGATCTGAAGTATGTTAGGTAACTAAGGCATTGTGGGTAAATGGAGGAGCTCGAGAGTTTTAGTGATCCGTGAGCTGGAAGAAGTGACTGAATTGGGTCTGAGCATAAGATCCAAACCCAGCAGTTGAGGAAGAATGAAAACTGACAACACAGATGAAATATTATGGTGAGTACATAACTTTTTTTAATGTAAGTTGATACAGGGGTCTTGGACTGACATTGCTTAGGATGGAACTTTTGATTCCATTAGATTGAACTGATTGCATTTTCTGAAAAGTTTTGCAGTTTTATGTACTACATCTAGGTGGGGCTCACATCTTTTTTCCGCATGTCTTTCTTATTCACATATCTTTTCAACCACTTTTCTCTCAGTTTTGTTTTGAATTTGATAACTGCGGTACAGCACTGTTTCCATTGGAACTTTTTCAATCTTACCCTGGGGAAAACAATAATAAAATGACATTATATATGGTGAGAATGGCAAAATGCAATATATACATATATTATATACAAAGTGAATATCATAGCTGGTTTGAGTTATGAAGGCGATAGCTAAATGATATTATAGACAGAGAGACTGAAAAAATGCAGTCTGTACATGCATTAAATATAGAGTGGCATTAGAGTTGCCATGCTGAATCAGAATCAGATATGGTTCATAGGTTCATACTAGGGAGTATGTTTGGCTTACCCATTTTAAATTAATTTTGCTATGCCCTTTTGAGGTTAGTATACTGTGCCTCTGTCTAACAGTGACACAGAAGTGATATAGGGTAAACTCTCGATCTCCCATCCACTCATCAAGATTCCTCTTGAAAAGAGTCAATGAGGGACTCTGCCTAACCTGGACTGGGATTTTATTCCAGAGTGAAGGGAGTCTCTGGGTTATGAATCTGTCCCTCCAGCATGTCCTATTTATTTCAGTGCTGAGGTTCAAGTCTCGGATTTTTGAGGTGCAGCATGTCCCTTAATTCGGGTTGGACATGGTCTTATACGTCAGGCACAGGTCACCTCTGAGCAGGCGGTATGCCACTGAGTAGAGCTGGAGTTTCTTTAACCGGGCAGCATATGGCATCTGTTTGAGCCCTTTGATCCTCTTGGTGAGGTACTTTTGGGGTCTTTCCAGTTGCTGCAGGTGTTTGGTAAGGTACATCCCAAAAGGGGCATTGTACTCAATTATGGGCCTGATGAGGGATGAGTAAAGAGGCACGATGACCTCCCCTAATCTAGATGTGAATCCCTTCATGATTAGGTGGGGTCAGGACAAGGTATGTAGACAGAAGAAAGGAATGAAGAGCTGAAGCTGTATGACCAGACAGATAGCAGTTGCATTTCCCTAGAGTCCTGAAACGTGCTTTTATTTGGGAATGGAAAGTGGGGTAAGAGGAACGCTCTTTAGGAAAAGAAGGGGGAGATGCCCGTAGTTTGGAACCTAGTAATGATAAAACATGGACTGTGCAGTGGAGCCTAGTGTGGGTGGCATGGAGGAGATGACATGAGTGGTTCAGATGTCCAAGGTTGTATGTTGGTGCATGTCTGAATAGTTTGGAAGTTAATGGAAGGAAAGTATCATTCTTGATAAGCATTTGAGATGCAAGTAGAAAGACAGCATGCTGTTTCACAAGTAGCCCTATAGCTTTTTCAGTGGTTTTGCAGTGGTGGTCATTTCTTTGGGGAGACAGTGATGAATTTACAAATGGCAATTGAAATGGACTGAATGGTGTTTATAGTTCTTTTAGAAGCTGCAGTAATTAGTGGGAGACAATGTTCTATCTGTGCCAGTAAAATACCTTTGCCTGTGACATTTGTACAAGGTCTGGATAGAAAAGGGGTGATCATATTGTCATATTAGCCCAGAGCAGGAGAGTTAATTTTGTCTGTGTGCAGTCCAGGTGAAGTTGGAAGTTTAGGAAGGGAGTCCAACCAAATTCCAAGGTATTTGAATGATGTGATATTTTCAGTAATGTTAAGAGGATCAATAATTTTTAGAGGCCTGGAGATAGAAGTCAGCTTTTGCCTAGAGCCAAAAGTATTGTCTTTGATTTAGAGGAATTTAGTAGTAATTCTTTAACAGAATGGTTGTAGCAGAATAAAACCACAACATCAGCATAAAGCAGGAGAGAAAGATGGGGTTAGTTAAAAGAAAGTTTGTTAACATAGCTAGAAAAGAGAAGAGATACCAGAATAAATCCTTGAGGAACAACCTTTCTGCTGAGGGTACTGATGCAGAGGTAGATGAATTTTAATTGACTGAGAAGTGGTGGTTAGAGGTGTAATTTTTGAACCAGTGTAGTGTGTCATAACTAATGCTTATTTTAGTGAGATGGTCTAGGAGAATTGAGTGATCAACTAGGTCAAAGGTTCTGGTGAGGTCAATAAAAATTGCTGTAGTAATTAGGCCGTTGTCCATTCCAAGAAGAATGTTGTAGGCTGATTGCCTTCCTGGTCATGGATTCCTGTTTATAGGTTGATAATAATAATGACTGAAACTTATGTTGCAGTGTTGTTCGGTATGCTAGTTTGTGGAATGGAGCTGTTAGAAATGAATATGTTGTCTTATGGCTATTCTCATCTTTACATAACAAGAAACTTTAAGTTTGTTACTTTTGGTCTGAGTTATTACTGAGTTAGTAAACTTATTGGGGTAATTTGGGTAGTTGGGATTATTTGGGGGATTTATGAGAATCATATAGGTTCATAGGTGTTTTCTAGGCTATTGACCCCAAGGGCCTTTTTAAGCCTAGCAATGCATCCCAAATCTCTGACAAGTTCTGATACCCTTGATAATTTTAGCAGAGGGCTGGGAGATGAACCATTTACAGGTTGCCTGTCTCCACTAGAGACATAGGTGCCAAACCGGGGATAAATTTCTGGTTCCCCATCCAATTGTCCAAGTTGCACTTGAATTGGGTTAGGGGGGAACTCTGCTTCACATGGATGGCATGCCTATTCCATAGACGGGTTAAGTCTCTGGGATACATACCTGTCTCACCAGCAGGCCCTATTTATATCACAGGCAAGGATTGTCTTTAGAATGAGTAATCCTGATGCTGTTTATTTTGTGGATATGCAGGAGGTCCATCAGATTGGGGACTGACAATGCCCTGTATGCCAGGCAAGTTTACTATCAAAGTCACGAATGGCAGAACAAATTCCATTCATTCATGTGAATCACAACACTGAAAAACGCAGAGGAAGAAAGGCAGTATGTCGAATTTAATGCCGATTATTCGAATTCGGAATTATTCAACATATACCTTCCCCTGCATCTTTCCGAACAGCAACGGATGTTGTAGTTTTCAGCAGTACATAAGTACTGCGTAACACAGATGTGCCCATTTCTGCAGGGAGGCAAGCACTCCAAGACTGCACTACAGTGAACAGAACGGTAAAGTTCTCGTTCCTCACTGTACAATGATCTCCATTCACAGGGTTGGATATTGCAGAATTTTGATCCTCTGGTTCTCGATGATCAGAGGTTCGATGTACTGCAATTTTGATCCTTTGAAGGGGGCCTGGCTCTGACACCAGCTGTTTGTGTCAGTCCCTCCTGGAGAGCATTGTGTCAGTGTGGGATTCAATGACAGCTCCTAATTTGCAATCATTTGCAAACTTAGTCAGCCAGGGACCACTGACATTGGCTTTCACTTCTGAGAAGTAATGCCAAAAAGGAGAGATCCAAGGACTGATCCCTGAGTCTGTTTGTAGAGGTGAACTCCCCAATTCTAATTTCATGGGTCCTGTCTTTGAGCCAGTTGGCTATCCACTGAGTGACATACAAGTGTGTACCTAATCTCCTGAGTTTGTCAACAATGCCCGAGTGGGGTATTGTGTCAAATGCCTTGGCCAGGTCAAGGTAGGCAGTGTGAACCATTTTGCCATCATCCATTGCTTTGCTGACCTTCTCAAAGAAGTCCACCAGGGTGAGTAGGCTTGATCTGCCATTGATGAAACCTATGTGGGTCGGGTCCAGTGTCTGGAGGTTTACTATATCACCATTGATCATCTCCATGATAGTTCTTTCCATGGCTTTACATATAAGACTAGTGAGACTTGTGGGTCTGTAGTTTCCAGGGTCTGTAGATGATCCACCTTTGTGCAGAGGGATGACTGTTGCCATTTTCCATTCGTGAGGCATGAAGCCTGTTTGGAGGCTAAAGTTAAATAGTAATTCCAGAGGCTGTGATAGGTCATGTTTCATGCTATTTAGAAGGCATTCTGGGATATTGTTTGGGCCCATTGATGCAGTGTTCTTGGTCTTAGAGAGATCATTAAGGACCTGTTCCCTAGTGATAGGAGGGGGAGTTGTATTTGATGGCATTTCCTGAGGGAAGGTTGAGGGGGAAAGAGGGGTAAAGTTGGAGATGAATTTATCAGCCAGGAGGTTTTCTATATCTTCTGACTCAGTATAGGTGGTTCCATTTACAGTGAGACTGCACACAATTGTGTATTGCCTTTGAGGTTGCGGACATAATGAAATAATTCTTTGTGGTTGTTCTTGCCCTGGAAGGGCAAACTTACCTCAAATCTTGCTTTGGTAGGCTTTAATAGTACTGTGAGTTGTTTGTTTAGTTTGAGAGTGTTTTTATCCTGCTGGGTGTGGCACCTGCTAATTTTTGACATGATTATTTCCTTCTGTTATACAGCCTGTTGATTTTGTGATTCCACCTGGGTGGCTTGTTTTTTGAGTTAGTTCTGTACTTCCTGGTGGGTACAGCTGCCAGTATGCAGCTATTAACATGCTTATACAGGGTTTCTATGAACAATTCTGCACAGGCAGCAGTGTTCTCAGAGTTTATGAGGGCTTGAAATTTTGCCAGGTTATCACTTAATAGCAGGAGGTTAGCCATAGAGTAAATGTTCTTCGTGTTTCACTGTTGCAGTTATTACACTTGGGTTATCTGCCTGCAGGTAGCCCTCAGTCGGCCCAAATACCAGAGACTTAGTATTTCTGTGTCGGATGCTGTTGCTCCATGACTGACGTCAGGTCGTCAGGGGTATAAAAACAGGCAGCCAACACCATGACATCAGCCTTTCTTGCCAAGGAGCCCGAATCAGAAGCAGTTTGCAAGTGCCAGTTGGCCTCTACCTGAATTTTCGTCTACGAATTTAATAATCCTGAGGTCTTCTAAAGCTAAGTACCCTGTTGGGGCTCCTTTTTTCTTGCTCTAACCGATGTCAGAAAAAGTTAACAATTGTCTTGCCTGTGGAAAGGAAATACCTCACAGAGATTTTCATTTTTACTGCATCACCTGTTTAGGCCCAGACCACGACGTTCCTTGCTGTCGGTTTTGTGCCTTATTTAATGCCTGAACCATTCATCGTCGGGTTCCCTTTGTCGCTAAATTCTTTCACTCGTGATCTCTATATTCTGAAATGGCTTCAGTAAGCCATCTGACTACCGATATTCCGAAAAAACGTAAAGATAAAGACAGAGACAGACCGCATAGGTCCAAAACTGCCAATGACACTTCCGTTAAGCTAGTCGCCAGTCCACCGATACTCAGTGAGGTGCTATCGCAGCCCCTGATGCCCACTTCAGTGGATTCGCAGGCCTCTACTGAGATGCATTTGGAGTCCAGTATGCCGTGAGACTCTTCATCAACTGTGGAACCTGCGGATGTCTCTACCTTGGATGGGTCCGGAGCCGCTGAGCAGGCACTGGCTTCTGAGGCAGTTATTCGCTCAACCAATGTTCGACTTAAACCAACACCTTCTTTTTTAACCAAAACTACCAAGTTTCTTAGGCCCAGAGTACGCACTACACCTAGAAAACCGATGACCAAAGTGCATGCAGCTGCTCCCATGCCACAAAAACAAATGCTTAGAATGGCTGAAGACCTTATTATGCTGATTAGGGGAAGTCAGCCTTCCCCTGCTAAGAGATAAAGAGTCCAGTCCCGTTCAGCTTCTACGACCAGGAGTCCGATGACTCTGAAATTTCTGATTATGAAGACATGCGCTTATCCTGCTTATGAGGATTCAGATGCAGAAGAATCCATTCCCTCTGCTTCCCCTACAAAGGATTTTTCTTTTAGTGAAACTTTGCATACCTTACGAGAGCATTTCCACTGGGAATGCCAAGACTATCCTCAGTCCAAAAAGAGACTCAGAGAATTTCGAGCTGCCTCAACACAGGCCCTTAGCAATACCCCCACTCCTGGATGTTGTGGATGATGTTTTTATAGAATCCAGTCTTACTCCTGACACTTTACCTCTTGCCCCTAGGAAACCAGACAGGTACTGCAGAGTACCGGACACTCACAAATTTCTTTTCAAGAATCCTACTGCTGACCCAGAGATCATTTCCCAGGGGCCTAAAGTTATCAAGGCTACTACAGCCAAGAATCCCACCCCTTCGGACAGGGATTCCAGAGCTTTGGACAGATGGGGTAAGAAGGTATATATCTCTGCAACTCTTGCTGTTAGGGCATTGAATTGTCTGTTTCACATGCTGAAGTACCAGCAACATATTATGGAACTTATTAAACAAAAAGTGGCAACCTTTGCAGACTGTGCAGAAAATAAAGAATTGCAGGAGCTTATGCACTCTGCAAGCCAAGTCAGCAAGCATACGTTACAGTTTGGCTTTGACACCCTAGAAGCATCTTGCCGGGCAGCTGTCACTGGCTCTGTACTGAGAAGACATGCTTGGCTGAAGGAGCAGACCTAGCCAGACCATGTCAAATCAAAGTTACTAGATGCTCCATTGAATAAGGACTGTTTGTTTGGCACCAAAGCAGAAGAGGTTCTTAAAAAGATGGAGGAAAAACTAACTCAGTGCAGACTGTTAAAGAATTCTTACAAGTTCAACTCCCTAGATTCAGTAGGCATTGCCCTTCCAAACACTGGTCCTTTCCAGCCCCCTCCAGGCCTTCTCAAACTAGACCCAGGGGAAACAGACCACCCAGACTTCAGTCTCAGGGTATGCAGATATCTAAGCAATGGAGTGCCCTCACTCCTAAAGCAGGGAGTGGTAAGCCACCTCCTTACGGAAAAAGCTCACAATGACTTCTTTACTCCACTCCCCAGCCCTGCCCAATTGCTTGTGCCCTTAGGAGGAAAACGTGTCCTTCATGCAAAAAACTGGATGTCCACCACTCAGGACCGGTGGGTACTCAACATTGTATCCCAGGGGTACAAATTTTACTTCCATTCACTGCCAACTCCAAGCGGGTTTCCAGACCTTCCTCCAAACCAGTGGGCAGAGGCTGAAAACCAAGTACTTCCCCTGCTCAATATCAGAGCTATTCAGCCGGTTCCAGTAGAACAGAGGGTTCAAGGATTCTACTCCAGACTCTTCCTGGTACCCAGGAAAGAGGGCTCTTGGTGCCCAATCCTGGATTTTTCCATTCTCAACGCCTTCCTGGTGGTACCAAAATTCAAAATGCTTACCCTGCAACAGCTTCTTCCTATGCTAGCCAAGGATGCCTGGTTAGTCACCCTAGAAGCCTATCTACATATCCCCATAAGGGAATCATGCAGGAAGTATCTACGTTTCAGGGCAGGGTCTATGCATTATCAGTTCTCTGCACTTCCCTTTGGCTTATCTACTGTGCCCAGAGTATTCACAAAATGCCTGGCTCCAGCCATTGCATACTGCAGGCAGAGAAATATCCAAATTTACCCATACTTTGACAACTGCCTGATTCAGGCGGACAGTCAGGAATTGCTGCTGCTGTGAAAAACCTTCTCACTTCCTTGGGGTACACCGTCAACGAAAAGAAATCAAAACTGGTACCCAGTCAAAAGATTGTATTCCTGGGAGCAAGCTTGGACACAACTTCCCAGATGGCATTCCTCAACTCAGAAACACAAGTCTATCTGACAGACTACTTCAAACAAATGGCCACCAGAACCCAGCTATCTGCAAAAAAATACTGCATGCTCTACGGTTCATGGCCTCATGTATACTGTTGATTCCATATGCAAGACTGCATATGAGGAAACTCCAATGGTACTTAAAAGGTCTTTGGTGCCAACATTCTCAGGACCTGGAAACAGTCATTCCTATCATACCCTGTCTAAGGACAGAGTTCCTCTGGTGGGCAGAAGCATGCAACCACAAAAAGGGTCTGCCATTTACTCAACCCCAAGCCACCCAGACCCTAACCACAGATGCATCAGACTATGCCTGGAGGGCACACAGGGACAGCAAGTGCATTCAGGGCCACTGGAGCCCAAGTCATATTCATCTGTACATCAACCAAAAAGATATGCTAGCTGTACAGAATGCCCTGACAGCTTTTAGATCCCAAATCATTCCAGGACAACTGCTAATAAAAACAGACAACACCACATTTATGTGGTACATCAACAAGCAGGGGGGAACCCATTCCTAACCCACTGTGCAGGCTAGCCATGGCCCTGTGGAACACGGCCTTGGACATTCAAGTCCATCTACAAGCTCAGTTCCTGCCAGGCAAACAAAACTTACTGGCAGACGACTTAAGCAGAAATCCTCTAGACTTACATGAGTGGCAATTGGAGCACAGCACCTTCAAACTTCTGATCCAGAAATGGGGGACCCCAGAGGTGGATCTCTTTGCCTCCCCCTGCAACCACCATCTCAGCAAATTCTGCACCAGGAATCCTCACAGCAGGGCCTGGAAAGTGGATGCCCTTTCTTTTCAGTGGGTAAATCTCTCAATCTATGCCTTTCCCCCTCTGCCCTACCTTTCAAGAGTATTACTCAAGATAAAACAGGACAAACCAAGGACAATTCTGATTGCTCTGGACTGGCCACGCCAGCACTGGTACCCACTCCTGCGAAGCCTGATATCGGTGCCACCCTGGCACCTACATCAGAATCCAACCCTCCTCTCTCAGCAGAGGGACAGATTCTGCATACACAACTGCAAACCCTAAATCGTGTAGCCTAGCTTATTCCTTGAATTCTCCCCAGTGACCTTAAGCAAACCAGGTGTTGGACGTCATTCTTGAAGCCAGAAAACCCAGTACAAGAAAATCCTATGCTAGTAAGTGGAAAAGGTTCTGCTCATGGATTCGATCTAAAGGGGAGGACACAACACTGCCCTCTCTGCTTCTTATCCTGGATTACTAAGCAGATCTACTCCACAAAGGCCTGTCCTTCTCCTCCTTTAAGATACATGCCTCAGCCTTTTCTGCTCATTACAACACTGAGCCACCTCTCTTCTCGCACACTCTTTTCAAACAGTTCCTGAGAGGGGCAAACAACTTAAGGCCACCAAGGAGAGCACCCACCCCTGCTTGGGACCTTAACTTTGTACTGGAAAAGCTCACGCTTCCCCCCTTTGAACCTGCTGCATCAGCAGAGTTAAAATTCCTCTCTTGAAAAACAGCCTTGCTTCTAGTTATCACTTCAGCTAGAAGAGTGTCTGAGCTACAAGCACTGATGGCTGTGGAACCCTTCATTATTTTCCATGCTGACAGGGTTTCCCTCAGGACTGAACCTTCCTTTATGCCTAAAGTGGTTCTCAATCAATCCAACCATTTGCCAACCTTCTTCCCTAATCCTCAAAATAAGGGGGGAAAGGATCCTGCACTCCTTGGACGTGCACATGCAACTCAGATTCTACCTTGATAGGACTAAGCCCTTCAGAAAATCTGACCAGTTACTAGTCAGCTTTGCAACAGGGGCAGAGGGCAAGGCCATTTCAAAACAAACTATTTCCAAATAGATAGCACACTGCATCCATTTCTGCTACAAGCACCATGGGAAACCAACCCCTCAGGGGGTCCAGAGCACATTCCACTAGGGCAACATCTACCTCTACAGCATTTCTCAGGGAAGTCCCTACCAGGGACATCCTGGAGGCTGCTACCTGGAGTTCTGTACACACCTTCAGCAAGCATTACACCTGCCTATCTTTTCCAAATCCAGGGCAGGAGTTGCTACAGCAGTCTTGCAAGGCATACTAGCCAGCCCTAACTCTTCTTGACTGTCTCCACCCTTCTTCAGCTTTGGGAATCTACCCAAGTGTGATGACTGTAACAGTGAAACATGAAAAACATAGTACAGTTGTGTACACTTACCATAAATGTGGATGTTCGAGTATATTCACTGTTGTAGTCCTGGTTTCCCTCCCTCCAACCTCCTGGTTTTCTCTCTCTCTCTCCTATCTGTGGGTATTACTAACCCATTCTGGGGTATTGGTATTTACTTTTTACTGGTGGTGTTTTCCCCACCATAACCGAGTTCCCTATTTGGGGAGCTCTTGACATTTTGGGCAAAGAAAACTGATATAATGGCATCGGCTACCTGTTTTTGTACTCCTTACGACCTGACGATAGTCCTGGAATGACAGCATCCGACGCAGAAATACTAAGTCTCTGGTATTCTGGCCGACTGAGGGCTACCTGCAGGCAGATAACCCAAGTGTGATGACTGCAACAGTGAATACACTCAAACATCTACATTTATGGTAAGTGTACACAACTGTACTTTCCTGAATATTTCAGGTTTAGCTGGGATCCAGGTTTTATTTTTACTTTAAAGGAGACCATTCTGTGGTCTGACCTTACCAGGGAAGGCATTATGATAGGGGGTGTGCAGCACTCTCCCATATTAATGAGGACCAGATCCAGTATGGTTGCACCCCTGTTTGGTGTATTGACTATCTGGTCAAGGGGATTTGTGTTTACATCTGCTGTTAGGGTGTTTTCCCCCTTTTTTCTTCCCTTGTCATAGAATTTGTGAATGTGGGGAGCCTGTTTTGTGAAAATGTTGTACATGTCAGTTGTTGGTCTGTTAGCAGGTTAGGTAGGTTGCTGTGCTGTCATCACCTGCAGATGCTGCAGAAGAGTTGATGCTCCCATTCTCAGACAGTGTGTTATAGGAAGAGAGAGTAGGATGCTGCCCTGTAAGCTGCTCACAGGGGATTACTGCTTCCTTCTTTAGATAATAACAGATTGTTTGCTGAAGTAGAGAATAACAGATTGTTTGCTGAAGTAGAGAATAACAGATCGTTTGCTGGAGTTGTCAAACTTTTAATTTAAAGAGAGGCAGCTGCCTTTGCTGTCTCAGATGTATGCATATGGTTCTGTGATGTGTAATCTGGAGAAGTATCCCACCTCACATAGTTACAGGTCCATTTCAGTTTTAAGTGCTGACAGTAAGATTTCTGTGGCCTTGTAGTCTAGTTGACCATACTGTTTGAGGAGTTTGTTGGCCCCCACATCAGACTGGATTTCTTCCTTGAAGTTATATTGAATATATTGTGAGGAGGGTTTAAGGAGCCATTCCTAAAGCAAAAAACATAATTTTACAGACATTAATATTTAATATAAATACATAAAAACATTTGACATAATCTCTTGGGGGTATCTTTTTAAGATGTTAAGACAGAGTTGGGCTCCCAGAGGTCATTATTAAGGTGGTCAAGTAGAAAAGATTTATGCTTACTCAGTTTTCTGTATTAAGGCTAGTTCTAGTACTTCACCAGGTTATGTTTTGTGGGGTGGAAGTCCCCAGGTTTGATCTCTGGCACTTTGCTGTTTACTTTGGCAGTGGAGCCTGTGAAGGCTACGTTACTCATACTCTTTTCTGTAGGTAAGGGTAGGGGTCTTCAATCCTTCACATTTTTAATTTTTTGTTTTCAGACAGTCTTGTATTCTATTCCCTGAGCCTGACCTAGAAATGGTTTTAGTAGGAATTGAGTATGTTGTCTGTTTTTTGCTATGTTGCCCAGTTGTAAGTAAAACCCTGATATGATACAAGCACTCTGTATGTCTCTATGGATACCCACCTTTCTGATTTGCTTAAAGATATATTTAAATTTCAGTCGACAGTGCCCTTTGTTTGATTTTTGAGTACTTCGGTGGGCAACTGTAGTCCAAAAAGTAAGAGTTGCATAAAACATGGTCATGTTTCATAGAAGACAGGGGTGTGGATCATTCCATACCAAAAGGCTGAAATGATCAGATCAGTTTTAGTCTGAATGTTGTTCTACCCGCTTGTTACAGTCACGATCCTCCTTGATTATTAGAAAGTAAGATTAGTTGATCTCCAAGTTTTTCTGGTGTTTGGCTTGAAGTCACAGACCTGAATAAATAGGATAAGGGTATCCAGTTTCTGATTCTTATTCAGTACATGATGTCAGCTCAAGTGAGTGTGTGATTATCACTTTGAATGGAAGCTGTCTCAGCTTTGAGGCTGGTTGAAGATGGCTCCATGCTGGAGGACTGGACCGTGCATCATTTTGACGTCCATAAATGTAGAGTCTGAATAGTATTGGGGTACCGGAACTTTGTACATTACTTTTTAGCATCTATTGAGAGATGTATTAGGAAGCAGCCTCTTAAACTTGTAGGAATCCATTATTTGTAACTGCTTTCACTTTCATTTGTTCCAGGATGGGAAGACGTACTGGGAGGAAGCTTACGCAGTACTTCTACTGTCATCTTCAGATTGATTGACTTATGAAAGTGATGTATATTATCAGAAGAGAATTCTTGCTAAAAATAAGGATAATTGCAAAAGAGCCTGCTTCTGATTTTACACTTAGGGTGCCAAAGGCTCTCCTTCTTACCTGTCTTTATAGTACCACCTTCCCAGAGGTAATTTTTAACCTTTGGCTACCCCCATCTAAATACAGGTATATAATATTGGAGGAGTGGAGCTCTCTGGACAACAGTGGAGTCTACTGTTGGTGTCCCCAGTTTTGTCTTGTTGTTCATTTTCCATTAACCTTCTGTTTTTGTTTTTTTTTTGCTGTATTCTCTGCCTATCGACACCACCTCACTGATACCTACTACCGTAGCCCTACCTTAACCCTACTGCTGCCCTTTCCCTAACAGCATCATTACGTTTATCATTGACTCATACACTTGTAAGCACATAGATATATCAACAGGAAAAACCAAATGCACGCAGGGAAGACAGAGTGCACGGGTCAAACCAATATGAATATAAATCCAAAAAAGATCCAGCAAAAGGGGAAGATGATAATTAATAAAATTTATTGTGGCAAACCCAATAGACACAAAAGCAACCCAGTTTCAGCTAGAAAATATAGCCTTCTTCAGTGCATCAAAGTTATCAAAGACACATACATTTCTACATATTTTATATACACAAAATCATGGAGACTTAATTAGAAACAACCAGTAATTGGTTCCAACCAAAATTAACTTAACTCATTCAGGCCAGGTTTAAATAGAGCTCCTAGCCTGATAATCCAAGATGACTCCTTGTGGTTTAGTATGGAATGCCATCCAGCTTTACATGATCTATTTCTTTGAATTTTATCTATAACAATGAAAGCGAATTTTGCAGTTGTGTGTGTTAGAGTGTGTTTATAAAGGGCATTGGAAACCCTTTTGTTTCTAATGTCACTTAAATGTTCACTGATTCTATGTCTGAGGGGTCTGGACGTTTGTCCAACATAAAAAGAGGAGCAGAAGCAAGTAGCCAAATAGACGATCCAATTACTCTTGCAGTTTCCAAAACATCTTATATCATAAACTTTTGGTGTGTTGCTGCTAGTGAATTCCTTAGTTTGAGATACATGTGCACATGCACTGCAGTGTCCACAAGCAACACATCCTAATAATATATCACCAGATAAAGTTCTATGTTGACTGAATTTTTGCAACCTTTGCTACCTATAATTAGGTCTAGAATAAAAGATACCACTCAATTTCTTAATATTATTCAAGATACACAACTGGATCCTGCGTGGTATTTGTGTATACTTGATGTCACCTCCCTATATACCAGCATTCTACACTGGGCAGGTCTACAGGCCATTCAATTTTGGCTTGAAAAATTGGAATTATACACTACAGGGTTTAACATACTTCGTGTGTTTAACTGAACACGTGTTGTCAAAAAATGTTTTTTACTTTCATAGGAGGTCATATTGGCAGGTTCGTGGTACGGCGATGGGAGCATCTTTTGCTCCCTTTTAAGCCGATTTGTTTATGTGTTTTTTGGAGGAACAACTGATATATGATTCCAGTCATAATCTATTTTTGGATCAGTTAGATATCTGGAGATGTTACTTAGACGATTGTTGGATGGTGTGGAAGAATTTATACAATACCTTAATGAAAACAAGTGGGGTATTCAATTTATTCTTCATATTGAATATCAACAAATAATATTTCTGGATGTGATTATAACTAAGCAGGTGGACCATACACTGGAAACACATGTATATAGGAAATTTCCAGAGTATAACACTCTGTTACATGCCTCCAGCCATCACCCTTGCCACATTATCAACAATATTCCGAAGTCCCAATATTTATGTATTAAATGTATATGTTCCTCTGAGCAAACCCTTAAAGCCTGCCAAAATGATCTAACTAACAGATTTCTCATGAGGGATTATTGTCAGGACTATATTTCAAGGGCACAAAATCAGGTTGACAAACAAGACAGATGTCAACTATTACAATATAAAGACAGAACTAATGAGGCCAGTACACACACTTCACAACTCGTCAGGTTAGTCACTACTTTTGGAAGTAACACCTACAGATTTAAAAATATTATCAACAACCACTGGGACATTTTGCTAGACCATGACGAATTGGGTGAACTGCTTAGTTCAAGATGTGTATTTTCTTACCATACAGGAAGAACTATTAATTCACATCTAACCCATTATAAACATTACACTACATCTACCAGTCAACAGAGAACTTTATCTGGTGATAATTTTATTAGGATGTGTTGCTTGTGGACATTGCAGTGCATGTGCACATATATCTCAAATTAAGGAATTCACTAGCAGCAACACACCAAAAGTTTATGATATAAGATGTTTTGGAAACTGCAGGTGGATTGTCGATTTAGCTTCTTACTTCTACTCCTTTTTTTATGTTGGACAAACGTCCAGACCCCTCAGACATAGAATCAGTGAACATTTAAGTGACATTAGAAACAAAAGGGTTTCCAATGCCCTTTATAAACACGCTCTAACACACACAACTTCAAAATTCACTTTTGTTGTTATAGATAAAATTCAAAGAAATAGGTCATGTAAAGCTGGATGGCATTCCATACTAAACCACAAGGAATCATCTTGGATTATCAGGCTAGGAGCTCTATTTGAACCTGGCCTGAATGAGTTAAGTTAATTTTGTTTGGAACTGATTATTGGTTGTTTATAAGTCTCCATGATTTTGGGTATATAAAATATGTGGAAATGTATGTCTGTTTGATAACTTTGATGCACTGAAGAAGGCTATATTTTCTAGCCGAAACCGGTTTGCTTTTGTGTCTGTTGGGTTTGCCACAATAAATTTTATTAATTTTCATTGACACATAGATACACACGCACACACACACACAAGCACATGCACATACACACAGGCACACACAAGTGCACATATAAGTGCACAGGTACAACACAAATCCATCCCCTTTCATGGCCATTACACTAACCCTAACCTGTAAACACTTGCACATACATCTCTCAGCCCTGTTGCCAAAACTTTCGGTACATCTAAAAGTTTTGGCATTACTACCCACATCCATCTACCACAACAGTTCAGTAAAAGCAGTATTTGAAGTTGCACATTTTGTTCCAGCTTGCATTTGACAGCAAGTGCATGCTAACTATACATACATGTGTGTGTATTACAAAGTTTGGGTTTATAATATTTGGTCGAGCACCGTGCCTTACCATAACCAGTAACTTACAGCGTAGTATTTTAGTGTATATTAAAAAGCATGGAAAGACTAAAGCTAACAGTTTATTAAGGGAGTCGTGTTGTGGGGAGAAAAGGAATAATGAATAAGAGAGTGGTACGGGTGAGTAGAAATGCTGGAAGTAAGCAAGGTGGTAGAATAGAGAACAAAAGAAGGATGAGTAAAAGGGTAGAAAGGTTAAAACTGGTAAACCAATATCTGATATGTAGTAAAAAAGGATAAACAAGGGAAGAACACTGATTGAGGGACTGTCTTTGTGTAAGCAGGTATATTTTGTACAGGTTTGTAGGTATTCATGTAAAGATTTTTGAAACGGACGGGATTGTTGTGCCTACATATTAAAGGGCATGGCAGTCTACAAAGCTGATCCTATTTTAGAGAAGGCATGTGTTTTAGTATCGATGGAAAATTGTGGCCTTATGTATGCGTGTGTTATGATTTCCTAAAATAAAGGAGTTTGCTTGCTTATAGATAGAAATCATTATTAGTGAGCTTGCATGGCATAATTATAAAAATATATATGGCTTATACTGTAATGGGAAGTTGCTTGCACTGGTCAGTAGGTGGCAGTGGTGGGTACCCTGGTCCTAGAGATGGCACGTTTTCTGCTTTTTGGAATGTTGTAATTGTAGGACTGTTACAAAGTGCTATAACTGGTCTGGTATTGTATATTCCAGTTCAGGACAAAGCATATTTTTATTAAAGGTTTGTATGCATTACAGGTATGAAGTATGGCTTTGAAGGTAAGGTAAGGGTATGGGTTTGAAGGTAACCTTATGATTCCATAGATCTATTCTTTGCTGTTTGGTGTGAGAAGAAAATTTAATCAATATGAATTCTCAGCTTTTTAAAGGTTTATTGATGCACAGGTCTTTTAGAGTGTGCAGACAATAATGATTTCCAAATATAATTTTACTGTTTTTTGAGAGATATGCTAATAGTTTATTAGCTTAGACTGAATGCCAAAGTTGAGGAAAGTAATGCTGTAATTGCTTTTGCAAGTCATCACAGCTGAGTCCTGCTTCATGAAGCAGGATATCGTCTACATGCAGTATAATTTTATGGTGGAAAGGTCAGCAGGAAATTTGTTTATGAATACTGAGAACAGGGTTGCATTAAAGCTACACAGGAAAGTACAAGGTCACCTTTGTGATGCACCTTTATTACTTGGCTGATTGCTGTACTGTTACTGCATTAGAAACTACTCATTTAGATTATTTTTCACAGTTACAGTTATTGCATCCGGATCCACTGAGATGGCAACCTATTGTTCATTGTTTTTACTGGTTACCTAGGGACTACATTAGCCAATTGGGTAAAGCTGTTTGGTTAAATTTGCAATGGTTACTGACTTCCTTACTTGATTCTATGTAGTCTGTCACTTCTACATTTCTTTTTACTACTTGTGACTAAATACAGTTTTCACAGCTCATTAATTTATCCTTTAGCTATATCCTAGTTTATCACTGTTTTCTAGCCCAGTCAATTATTTTCTTCTGTCTTAGACCAAAATTAAATTATTAACCTATCCTATATGCTTTCATCTGCACTGGCCAGTAGGGAATCTCAGCCAGATGTTTCTCCTTCTGTTGCCAGTCTGATAGGCAGTGTACTAAATGCCTCACGATTACCTAAAATTCTTTATTGCTACCTCACAATGGTCCAGAATATGAGAGATGTTAAGTATTTACTTAACTTGGAGGCTTTCTCACCTCAGAACACATTCAGTAAGCACAGCATACTTATACAGCACAAAGTACTTCTGCTAAACCAGCTTACACTGAAATTGTTAAGAGAACACTGCCTCCCAGGCTAAAGACTAAGGAATCTCAGACATTAATTCACACAGTAATATACCCACCTTAACCCTTCAAACCAACAGTCAATACACATTCCTCTTTGAGGTGCAATGGTGCAGACTCCAAGCCCTTTTGGCCCACTGAGACTGCATCAGACTATGGTAATATTTTAGTAATGGGTGACACAATTGTAAGGTATAAGGACAGTAATCTCACCAGGCTGGTAAGAATAGGGTGACACTTAGATGTCTTTTCTGAGTCTGGATTTGGGATGTAAGATGGGCTCTTAGGTCCCTCCATCTATACTATGCATGTGTCTGCGGTAGGAAAGTCAATGGTCTTGAGTAGTATTTTTATCACACGGAACAATGATACAAAGAAAAGAGAATTGGTTTAATAATTGGTTATGTAGCTGGTGTTATTCTAGCAGGATCCAGTATGTGCCAACTTATGATGAGATGGCTGACACGCCTTCTTGCTCTGCCAGGGTTGTTTGCACCACTCTTTTCAAGGCTTTCGCATTGTGGCTAAACCTTTGCTACTTCCATAGTATCATTTTTTGGAAGACCCCATCTGATAGTCATTCCAGCCTAGTAAATTATAATTTGGAACATATTAATGTGGCTCTACTTAATATCAGTAGTGTTAACAAAAAAAATGCCTGAATGTGAGGTTGTCCTGCAGTTTGAAGTTACAGAAACATGATTTCAGAACAGTAAAAGCATTAATTCTGTTCCTGGGTACAATGTCTTTCTTGTCTTCAGACCTACTGGCAGTTGTGTGGGAGTCTCAGGATCACCTCACTTCAGGCTCCTTGGAATACCACATTTGAAATCCTAGAAGTCCAAATCACCACAAACAAGACTAGTTACCATTTCATAGCTAGGTAGAGACCACCCTGTTCGTCCTGTTCTGAGCGCAGTAGGTACCTTAATACATTAGCTGAAATTCCCATTAAACCCAAGACCTTTCTACTAGGGGAAGTCATCTGTACATCAGTAACTCTGACCTACATTGCCAGTGGTCAGTACGTCTTGTTTTTCCTTGACGTTTTAACTGCTAACTCTCTTTCACAAATAGCTAACCCTCCTACTAGAGGCCCCAATGTCCTTGATCTAGTCCTCACAAGTATGGCCACTTCTTGCACACCTCCTTATGTATCATCATGCCTTGTTAAATCAGACCATAATTTAGTGACATTTTCCTTTAATACTGGTGATACTTCACCTTTAAATAGCTCTGTGTTTAGGGACCTTTCAAAAGCAAGCCTTCTGTAGTTACTTGATGACCTAAATGAATTCTGCTGTAACCATCATCTGGAGAATCTCTTTGCTAAGGCTGCTACATATACCTGACTTCTACTCCTACTTAAGCAGTTATATTGATAAGACAATCTCTGTCTGCACCAAATGTAGAGACATTTAAAAACAAACCACTGTAGTGGAATACATGTGTACATTATATAACAAGAGAAAGAAACTGCTTAAACCTTATGAGAGGTCTCTTTCTACCTGCCTTAAGAGCACACTTAAGCAAACTAACAAAGAGCTTAGGAGAACCATTTGGAACTCAAAGCTGAGTTGTTGTTCTTCTTCTTTCGGCTTTTCCCGGTTAAGGGTCGTCACAGCGGAACTCCCATCCGCTAATGATTGGCAGTAGATTTTTACGGTGCCGAGGTGCCAGCTCGACGCCCAACCTTCAATGAAGGCATGCCCATTTACGCATGTCATTCGAACGCCACTTGACCGCGGGGAGGACATGCAAACTCCACACAGAAGGCGCTCCAGCCAGCTGAGTATGAACTTAAAATAGCCACAGAAACCAAAAAATAACTGGAAATCTTTCTTTTAACTACTTCCGGAAAGTAAGAAAAAACACCTAACAATGTCAAGTGCTAGTCTTCAATAATAGTAAACTCTCTGACTCAAAGGAAATAGCTCATATCTTAAGTAACAAACTTAGTTCCAAATTTGGTCCACCCACATGTATAGCTATTCCACAGGTTTCACAATCCCAGCTACCTCCTTTAATTACTGTGGAGCAACTTCTCTCCACACTTTCAAAAACAATGAATACCCTGATAAAATACCAGATTGCCTGATTATCAGTGCCAACTATGGCCTTTCTGAATCCCTACTTAATGTCTTTAATCTAAGCCTTTCCAATGGTTACATTGCTGAAGCCTGGAAAACAGCCATTTCAATGCCATTACAAAAGAGTGGCCCAAACATGGACCCTGGTAACTATGGAACCATTAGTGTCACTAGCTTCTTATGTAATACTATGGTACACTTTATTAATCTGGATATTGAAAATATCTTAACCCTGGACCTTCATCATTTCGGCTTTGTCAAAAAGGTTGTGGCACTTTAACCTCATTAATTTATTTTGAAAAAGTAACTGAAGCAGTGGATAGTGGTAACGCAGTACAGCATATCTAGACTTAGCCAAGGGCTTTGACACTATTCCCCATGCAGGCATTATTGGTAGGCTTGTAATTCTATATATAAATTCATATGTCATGGTGGATAGTTAGCTGGTTTCTGAACTGATATGACTGGAGTCACAGGTGCCTCTTCTGAAAGAATTACCCATGGTATACCACAGAGCTCAGTTTTAGGCCTTCTTCTGTTTGGCATATATTTTGCAAACCCAGAGGCCAGCACTCAAGTTCTCAGACAGCTGTAAGTTGAGTATTGTTACTTGATCTTCAAATGACTCACAATTGCTCCAACATAGGTTAGACAATGTCCAAAATTTGTGCCAGGACAATGGCTCAAATTATATATAAAAATGTAGCATAGTTCATTTTGGTAAACAAAACAGTTTCACTTACCACACAGAAGATGACACCCCTTCAATAAGACATGGTTATGAGTGATCTAGGCACTCCTGTAAATAATTCCTTATCATTTGACCATCATGTGTCCACATTATTTCGGAAAGCCTTTTTTTTGTTTCACCTAATTTCCAAAAGTATCTCCACTAGATCCAAAGAAGTCTTAAGTCCCCTTTCCTTATGCATTATCAGACCCATTATTGAATATAATTTTTACTGGATTTGTCTAAGGATATCACACAGCTTGAGAAACCGTAGAAATTCATAACTAAGAAGATCAGTGACCTCAAAAAAAATTCAATTTTCATCCAGCAGTAGGTTACCCACTTAACATTTATAGGAACAGTCAGTTTTCTGGAAAAAAATTTTAGCATTTCAAAAACAAAAGTAAAGAACTTAAATATGACAATTCACTGTATTGATCACAATATTGTTTAAGGAAAATCAGAAATATTTTAAACACTTGTTAATTTATCTAATAAAAACCTTATTAACCTTTTACAACATATACAAAGAGTGGCATTTCATTCCTAAAATTTCAATGGTCATGAAGTCAGACTGACATAAATCACATCACTGAGTCTTTATCATACTCTCTGGCAATACATTTTACTCCAAAGTTTGTAATTTATGGATGTCTATTTTAATCTCATGTTTATGCTATTATTTTTGTTCCGACAAACAACTGTTGCATAACATCCCTTTTTGGTTATTGTTTTATGAACAGCAACTGTGAGATATCAAACAAGCAGCTGGTCTTAATTGATACAAGAGGGAGTTGGAGCATTGACTAAGACTTTAAATCTTAGTTAACTGCATCTTATTTGACCGTAACGCTTAGGCAAATAACTTGGGCTGGGATTCAGAAAAGCTTACTGCAAGTGGCAAGCCTTAACATGGCTGTTTTCCCACTCATGTTAAGCCACTAATAATCTTACAACTGCCCTACCACTGACATTTCCCAGTGGCAGAGATCTCAGCATAAATGTTGGTCTTAATGGTTGAGCTGCATGCTAACACATCAACACTGGGGAGCAGCTAATACTAATTAGCTATGTACTGTACCTCAGAAGTGCCACTCCTGATTTAGGCAGCCAAGCAATTCAGAGAATCAGTCAGGAACATAACATTTCACTGTTGGAGTAAAAAGGGAATGCTGTCAATAGATAGGATTCACCTATTTACGTCTGTGGAAGCAGGTACAGTGAAGGTAAGTTCAGATAAAATGATGAAGTGGTGTTTCCATCACTGATCAAATATAGGGGGGCTTTTTTGTCAGTAGGTGAATGCGTGTGCGTGAGTTCGTGTGTGTATGAGTGCATGTGTGCGTGCGTTTTTGAATGCATGTTTGTGTGCTCGTGTGTGTGCCAGTTTGGGAGGTGACTTTGCCATGTCTATGCATGGGAGGCTAGGGAGAACACTGCCATAATCAAGTCTGACAACACTAGTGTTAGCTAGAGTGCAGTTCAGAAACATCCTAATGAACCAGTACTGAGGTCTTTCTCACTGCGGCCAGATATCTATGAATCACTTTTTCTTACCTTTTTGGAAATTGACTTATCTGCAGTACAAGTGGCGAGGAAGTTTCTGAATTGTACGGTGAAATTTAAGTGAAAAATCTATCAGTATCTTAAAATCCTTAAAAAATGCTGCCAGTCAGTTCTAATCATTAAATTATATCTCCGAGTGTATACAGTGTCCTTATTGCATTTTTCCAATTCTGCAAGGAAGAGGAAATGTTTTGTGTGTACATTTCCAGGAAGAAAACTTTCCAAAATGGGGATGCTGTAATCTTTTTTGGTGAACATAAAACTGCTGTCTTCTCAGTCTCATAGGAAGTCTTCTAACTATTGTTACAGCAAATATTTCAACGAAGAATTTGGTATAACTAATTTGCATGATAGAGCGATTTTGAGCAATTTGGATAAAATTGATTTGATGTTTCTGTGTTTGAGAATACAAATAGATAACAGATGTGGATAAGTCTGTTTCTCTGTTTCTGCCATACTTTGAAATTTTGAAGATGCATACCTTGAACAAGTAACCAGTGACTAGAATCTTAATAGGAGCAGTCACATTAATGTCAGAATGGTAAATGACTTGCTGTTCTCTTCCTGACTATTGCTGATCTCTGTCTGCATTTGATTTTGAATTGAAATTATTAATTTAAGGTTTGGTTACTTCTATTTTTTATCTTTTTCTTATATTGTGTTTTGTTTTGTTTTAAGGATTTTGTTTTTTTGGAGTTTTAAGTGGTCTTGGTTAGGGTCAGTTAAGAAAGTTAGAAAAGTATTTATTTGCAGACAGGGAATAACATCCCACTAATTAGTGGGGGAGCTGAAAAATAGCATTCCTCATTTAACTAGAAATATTTAGAGGCATCTTTATTTTAGCTGTAGTGCTTGTTTAACTTGCTGTTCTCTGCCTATTTATGATCACTGTCTGCATTTGATTTTTCCCCACCTGTCCTACTGCTGTTATACTGTTAAACTGGTGGCTTTTGAGTTGCCCACCTGTGCTATTAAATCTGATTTTTGGACACTCCTCCCTGTCCCATCTCATTAGCTCATTCTACTGAGTACTAAGAGATCAGCTGAGAAGGCCCACCCCCTTAGTCTCTTAAACTTTATCTTCTGTCTTTTCCCTTCCCACTTAACTTAAAAAAATTGGGTCTATATTAGAAACCTGAAAGATGAATTAACCAAATACATTTACATCGACACATAAAGGTCTTTGTACGAAATGAGCGAACAACGTAAATGGCGAAAGTGAGAATGCCGAACATATTTCCTCTGCCAGCAGGGTGATCGTGGGAATGAAGAAATAAATCCTTTTCCCCACTGTAGTGCGGTCTCGGAGTTGGTATATTTAAGTAGGGGGGTGTGGGAGGTGCAGGGGGGCTTGTCCCCCCGCAAAAACGTTTAGAAAAGTGTTTTAGTTTAGGTTTTTTGAGTTGGGTTTACCTTATCTGTATGGCGCTGTTGCTTCCGGTATCACATTTGGCATTCTCAAATTCGTATTCGGTTAATTCGTCTTTCAGGTTTCTAATATAGACCCCAAAAATTGCATGTTATTCAGCTGCTTTTACTGCATCTGTACTTCTTTCTACTTTATTACTTTATTTGGCTTTTTGCTACTTGTTCTTAAGTCTTCAGTTATATACGTTTAATCTGCTGCATTTATTATTGCTTGTTAGTAGCCTGATTAAATTGTAACGGTTATTCTAAGCCTCTTAACTTTGATTTAAGTACTTGGGCTTCAAACTAGTTCTCTTACATATGGATGGTTTAAGGTCTACACTCTTGTGGCAAGAGAGGTAGGTTACACCTTTCTAAGTTGGGAATTGCTGGTTGAAGGTTTATCTTGTCTGTTATTCTAAAATTGTATTAGTTCTGGTTTAAGGGCTTGGGCTTCAGGCCAGTTTTTTTACATTAAGAAGGTTTGTGGTCTACACTCTTGTGGGAGGAAAGAGTAGCCTCCACCCTTCTGAGCTGGGAATTGTTGATGAAGGCTTATTGTGCCTGTTTTTCTAAAAGTGTCTTAGTTCTGGTTTAAGCACTTGGGCTCCAAACCAGTTATTTTACATTAGGAAGGTTTGTAGTCTATACTTTTGTGGGAGGAGAGGGTAGCCTTCACCCTTTTAAGGTGGGAATTGCTGGTGAAGGCTTATTGTGCCTGCTATTCTAAGTGTCTTTGTTCTGGTCTGTGCTCTGCACTTTTGTGGTATTAGTGTCTAGACAGATTTTTTTACCTACTAGTTTGCTCACAGCTGAGTGTTGCTCATCAAGTTGTTTGTCTTAGTGACTTGCTCAATATTTAAGCTTTCCTCACTCCTCCCTAGTAGATCAGTGGCTATGGATATGGACTTCCAACTCTCTCTGTGTCCATTCTGGTTGAGATGGGTATTCTGAGGCATTGTAGCAATTGCCTGATGTACAGTGGCAACCATTGTATTCTTAATAAAACAGATAATATAGGCGAGAGCTGTAAATACTTTTTAACACTGTAGGTAAAACTCTGTCATACAACCAAAACTAATCCTATAGTTGTCTAGGTTGTCAGTGACACTTGCATTACACCTGCTGTACACGGTAAAGACCCTACACACAACACTTCTTATATTGTGTCACTTACAGGTAACCTTCCTAAAACACTTAAGACCTGCACAGCACAATCAAAGAAAGCATCCTCAGCTTTAACGTAAACACTCCGTTAAAACGCCACCCACAGCTACACAAAGTAACACTGTATCTAATGCCTCCACTGCTAAGCTGTTAAGTCAAATCAGTACACAGCCAAATTTCCTGGATATTGGTTTATTATATATTGAGGCACACTGATGTCCCTCCCACCAGACTGAGCAAAGAGAAAGTCACGGTTAGCTGCCTTTACAGGGCTAAGATCTGTCAAGTCACCCAGGCACTCAGGTCATTGAACCACAGATACCAGTATGACTCTGTCATAGTCCATATAGGTGTTAATGACCTGAGCCGTACCTCCCTTGAATATATGAAACGAGACATGATGGAGCTCGCTGATTGTGTCTCAGGCAGGTATGAGCCTAGTACTGAGCAACGTACTGTCTTCTCCAAGGATGATGCCAAGTTACCAACAGAAAATGATTGGTTTTAACAATTGGTTTAGCTTCTGGTGTCAGTCCAGGGGTGTACAATATTTGACAGCCTGGGAGGACACAGTTGTCAGACCATGCTGCTCTGCTAGAAATGGTCTGCACTTATCCTCTATAGGCTTTCAGATATTGGCAAAGACCTCTTCCACCCCCATAGTGCCTTTTTTAGGCAATGCCAAACTGATAAACCTACTGACTTAACAGGACCTATGAAGGAATATCTGAAGGTGGTACTGCTCAGTACTAGAAGTCTTAACAAAAAACTCCACTCCCTGCACACCTTCCTCTCCCTGGAGAGTGTAGACATCTGTGTAGTTTGGAGACATGGTTTAAAGTTGCTGAGAGTACCCACAGCAATACAAGGTTATAATGCCTTTCACACCTTTAGACCAGCTACTGCACAGGAGGAAACTAATGGTGGAGGAGTGTCAATATATATGAAGGCCAATCTCACATCCAGACTAGTTAAATTGTATGACCCACTGGAACTCATACATGTGCAACTCGCCATAAACAGGGAGTCATACCATATCCTTGCAACATATAAGTCCCCCTCCACATCCCTGGAAACCCGTACTATCTATCTCAATGTACTAGAGTCCCTCAATGTTCAACTCAATATGATATTCATGGGGGATCTCCACTACCCCTCTATAGAATGGGAATCCTCCACCACTTCCAATGCAGAAGCCCAGTGATTCCTAAACTTTGTTAATACCAACATCCTTGAACAGTTGGTCCATTCTCCTAACAGGGGTACAAACATCCTTGACCTTGTACTCACAATCATGGGGAGGAGGGGTCAGTGTTCCTCACCCAATGTAATATCTTCACTCTTTAGATCTGACCATATAGCAGTGTTACCTGAAATAAAAATTAAATCTGGGGATCCAGTAAAACCAAAAACTTTTAGGAACTATTCCAAGGCTAACCTCTCTGTACTAAGCAACACCTTGGCTAAATTCCAGGCACACCCCCAAACCCAGTAAACACCATAGAATACATGGAGCTATTTACAAAATGTCTGTCCAGCCATATTGATAGCTTTATAGGGGGAGCTGTACCCGCTCGTATTAAAAATAAAACAAACTCAAAAAACAAGCCACTATGGTGGAATCACAATATTAATCGCTTATACAACAAAAGAAAAAAAATGTTAGCTAAGCGTAGGAGGGGTAAAGCCATACATGCTAAAAACCCTCTGACCAGTCTGACCAGGCAGCTAAGACTGTTCATTAATACTTCAGAGGCTAAATTTGAAGAAAGAATAGCTTCTCAGACAAAGGACAACCACAAATCTTTCTACAGCTATGTGTGTAACCTCAGGGGAAATGCGCAACAATGTGCAGAACTTATTGTAAGTTTCATCACTCACACTGAACCGGAGGCCATTGCTAACCTTTTGGCTGACAGGTCCAGCTCAAATTTCTCCCCCATCTCCCCTCCTGATACTCCAAAGGTATTACAACATAACACAATCCCCCCAACCATTACTAGGGAACAGGTCATCAATGCACTTTCCAAGTCCAAAGCACTGCATTGATGGGCCACAATAACATCCTGGAATGTTTAATAAATAGCATGAAATATGACCTGTCTGGTCCACCTGAATAACTCTTCAACTGGAGCATTCAGTCAGCTTTTGTGCCCAAGGAATGAAAAATGGCTACAGTCATTCCCCTGCACAAAGAAGTTCCAACCACTGATACGAATAACTGCAGGCCCATAAGTCTTACCAGCCTCATATGTAAGGCCATGGAAAGAATCATCATGGACATGATAAACGAGGACATAGGTAACCTGCAAATGCTGGACCTATCATAGTTCGACTTTGTTAAAGGAAGGTCATGCCAATTAAATCTGGTGGACTTTTTTGAGTGGATCACCAAAGCATTGGTTGAAGGCAAGACTGTGTACATAGCTTACCTTGACCTGGCCAAGGCTTTTGATGCACTACCCTACTCAGGCATTATAGGCAAGCTTACTAATTTAGGTGTAAACTCTTTTATCACCCACTGGATAGCCAGCACACTGATAGGACCCAGGATGTCAAAATAAGTGAGGCCACCTCCACCAAGAGGCCAATTACTAGAGGAGTCCTCCAGAGCTTGGTATAGGACCCACTCCTTTTTCTCATCTGTTTCTCTGAAGTGGAAGCAAATGTTGAACGTTTATGGCTGACTAAGTTTGCAGATGATTGCAAGCTGGGGGTTATCATCCCCCGCATACACTAGCATTCTTCAAGAAGGTCTATCTCTGACTAACAAATTGTGCCAATCCATGGTCTTAAACTTAATGCTAAGAAATGCATAATTATACCCTTTGGAAAGTTGGCTATCCTGCCTAATTACCACATTCATAGTACACCCCTAAGAGTTGACCCAGTGGTCAGGGACATGGGTACACACATAAACAGTAACTTTACCTTGTGGCCACAGTGGTGAGGAAATCCTTTTATGTTGTGCAACTTATAAGTAAGAGAGTGGCATCTAAGTCCAAAGAGGTCATTATCCCACTGTACTCCGCCTTTATCAGACCAATCATAGAGTACAGTGCTAGGTTTGGTATGTACCTGACCAGGCATTTGCAGCAACTAGAGCGACCTCAAAGATTCCTTGCAAAAAGAACATAAGGCATAAAAAAACTGCTTATGCAGAGCACCTTAAAGCCCTTTCCCTCCACCCAGTCTCCTACAGATTGCCAAACAGTACCAGAAACAAAGGTCTAGGGACCTGAATTTTGTCTGTGACTTAAACAGAACATGCTGGAGAGACACGGATGTGTCCCAGAGGCTGCCCATCCTGTGGAATGGGCTTCCCATACATGTGAAACTGAGTTTGTTTATTACCCAGTTTAAGCGCAACCTAGGCAAGCAGATTGGGAATAGGAAATTTGCACCCATGTCCCTTATGGACAGAAATAGCTCATAAATGCTTGGACCTCAATGTCCTATTTGGATACAAGACAACATTATGCTTTCAGAAAAACTTGGCTAGGCTTAGAAAAGCCCCCCTGGGTTGTTAGCCTAGGAACAGTGTATGAATCTATGCTATATGGCATCATATGCAAAATATTAACTTAACTGTCACTATCAGTTCTGAGTATTAATTGCAAAAACACAAGTGTTTTTTGTAACTTCAGGCCAATAAAAGAGTAGGAATTTCTGTATAAATGTTACTATTTTCCTTCTTTTTCAATAAATTTAAGGTTCATCTTTTCTTTTTCTTTCATGCTTGGCTCCCAGTCTGAGGATGTTTTATAGGTATTGTGTTAATATAGTTTTCTGACAGTATGACAGGAATGTCAAACCACTTTGAGGATATGATCATTTACATGCAAGGTCGCAAAATTATGGTTCATGCAGATTACTAGATGTCCTTCTTTAGATCACTGCTCCAGTATTTCAAATTGTTGGGTTATGTCACCAAGTAACCTGGATATCTGGCTGGGGTACCAAAGCCAAAACTATCCATAGAAACATATGTCTGACATATGACCTATACCCATGGGCATAAGGGTACATAAGCCTTCGTATGAATGTAAATCCTCAGACTATCTCACCACCAGTCAAAATGCAGGTCTCATCGGTCTGCTTTACTCCTGGTCATTAGTACCACTGGCCTTAGCTGGTTTACACATGTGTCCCATTAGAGAACCTTCCTTAATTTTTCACAGTTGCATTGCTGTTTGTTGCTCTATTAGATGTCAGCTAGGAGGGGAAAGTGTGATCGTGGTAGGCAGATTCCCTACAAGGACTGCACTCTTACTGCCATTTTCTGTGTAAGAGCAGAACATGACTGTAAAAATTTCACAATCTATCCCAAAGGCCTTAAGAACATAACTTTCATCTCTCAACTCCTACTTGGAAATGCAGTGCCTTGCCCAAGTAGAGATGATGTATCTTTCTACACCTGACATCCCATCCATTCAAAAGAAAAAGTTTAAGAGGTGTAGGTCTGATATCACAGCTGACCAATCAGACTAAACCTTACCCACAGAGGTTTTGGAACCCACGCTATGCCTGACACCTACTTAGACACCTGCTATAGCAACCCTGCTTGAGGCCGGGATGGAGTTCAAGGTTTGCATGTCTGAATTGACTGAGGTTACCAATGACATATGAGAAGGGGATCCCTGCTTAATAATTTCCAAAGGACCCAAACCCATACCAGAGATCCTCATCAGAGAGAAATTCCCGGGTTGTTGTCTGAGATTCATCAGGGGTCGGAGCCTCAGCTTTTAGTTAAAGTGGACATTGCACCTAAGAAAAAGAAACAAAAAAAATTTAAAACATTTTTCCCCCTCAGATGTCCAAGGAAAGGGATTGGATGGATTTCTCACAGGATCTTTTTAAGGCCATAATGACATTCAGGCCACCATACTTTGCAGGACCTATCCCTACTACTTTTTCTCCTACCACTCCCCAGGAGACATTTCACTTCTTCTTCTGAGGATGAAGAGGATGAGTCAGACTTGAATTATCACTCCTTGGCATATTCATCCTAGATCCACTTTTCAGGCCAGGTGGCCTGTGATGATGAAGACTCCCTTTCTCCTGTTTTCCCATCGAAGAAGCTTCATTTGAAGAAACTATTGTTAATATGTTGAAGCATTTGAATGGGAATCAAAGCAGATTTCTGAGGTGCAGCAGAGATACTATATCAACTTGGAAATAGGCACCTCTGCTCCTGCCCCTGTACCACCTGTTCTGGAGGCTTTCCTTGATGTCTTTACATCCACTTCCACTGCATCTAACTCTTAGCCATCAGCCTCTAAAAGGCTTGATAGGTTTTACAAGGTACATTAGTACTTGACATTTCCATACAAAACCCCTTTGGGAAACCTTTATGTATTTCAGTGTCTACTGACAAGTTCTCAAAGCTACTTCTTGCTGTCAGTGCTCTTCCTTCAAATAAAGACAGAGGGGCAAAGGATAGATTGGAGGAAAAAAGTTTATATACTTTCCACTCTGTCTTAAGGCTCTGAATTGTCAGACCTTAGTAACTAAATACTTATTATCTACTCTGAGCAATTTCAAATAAAACATTGTCCTCCCCGTGGAACCAGGCAGTAAACAACAGGTATTATGTATGGTGGCCCAGGCTTCCTAAGTGGCTAGCCACAGCATAAAATGCAACTATGATGCAGTTGAAGCTTCGCCCAGGACAGCAGCTACAGGTTCTGTGATTAGGTATACATGGTTAAATTTTCAACCCCTCCCAGAGGATATTAAGACTAAACTCTTAACTCTCCTGTAAACAAGGACCTTTTGTTTGGTCTGGAGTTTGGCTAGCCTTTTCAAACCATTACAAGAACATGGTAAAATTATAAAGGACTGTAAACAGATCTTTATTGCTTCTGTGCCCAGATACAGAAGGAACTGCCCTGCAAAGTCCACTTCCTTCACTAGCAGAGAGACTAGACCTTATCATAAGGCCAAGAAAATCCCTAGGAAAAGATTCCAAGACAAACCAGATATGAACTCAAGATCTGGGAGAACAAGTCTGCCTGATTACCCTGTATTACTCTCTCTACCTTGGTTCATCCCTACCCCTATTCAGAAGATTCACCTCATCCTTAACAACTGGCTGTCCACTTCAGACAAATGGATCCTTTCAGTCATTTAAAATGAGTGCAGAATGACGTAGAAAAAAGTTCCTCAGTTCATTGGCATCTCTCACTTCCTCTTTCTCCTCCCGGCAATCAGGTACTGCTACTCTCCCTCATCATTCAAACCTTGCTCAATCAAGGCACAATAGAACTGATGCCTCCTCAATATGTGGGAAAAGGTTCTATTCCACGCTATTCCTTGTCCCAATTAAAGGACAGTGGATACCAATACTGGACCTCACCTCCCTCCCACCTCTTTGCTCTGTATTGCATCTTTCAAGATGTTCTCCCTACAAACTCTGCTACCATTCATTCTTCCACATGCCTTTCAGATCTCTATGGACCTAAAGGATGCCTATCTCCACATTCCTGTTCACCTTGGTTGTATGAAATGTCTTGAGTTTTTTTCTACTGACATCATACTTTCTGTTTCCTGGTTTGCCTTTTGGACTTTCTACATCCTCCAGAGTCTTCACAAAGTGTCTTGTCCCAGTCACAGCTTACTGCAGGACTCAAAGGAATATCCGGATCCCTGATTTGGATGACCAGTTTTTACAGACATCTTCCCAGCAGCTACTCTTGTCTCATCTCAAGTTCCCCTTGTTCTTACTTCAGGACCTGGGATTCACAACCAACCTAAAGAAGTCCACAATGAAAGTAACCCAGGACCTGATTTTCTTGGGCTGCAGACTAGACACCAAACTCATGCAGGCTTTTCTACCACTAGATAAAGTGCAAAGCCTAACTAGTTCCTTCCTTCCTGTCTCTTCTTCCTCTTTAGGCAGGTATTGCAAGGGAGATCCTCAGAGCACCGGGTTGTTAGCAGCCATACCCATGGTCTCCTTTTGCCATGCCCTCCACATGAGTAAGATCCAGTGGTACCTGACATCTACCTTGCATACCTCTCAACCTCTTAGTACAAGAAATGGGGGGACAAAGGCCCAAAAATAGCGACATATTTTAAATATTGCTTTTATGAACTTAGAAAGTTGCTAGAGTGGCAGGATTTGTTTTAATATACATTTTCCAAAGGATTTGAAGTCTGAATCCCAAATGTATGTCATTATTTAGTGGCTTCAATCCTCAGATCATCCCAGTGATTTTCCAGAAAAGCACAAATTTTATGAGGAACAGACCAAAAATATGAGCCAAAAACCTGGACATTCTGCAAAAATCTGGACGGTTGAGAGGGATGCTACCTTGTCTCAACACTTTTATCCTCTGGGCACATAGATATTTCTCCTTTCCTGCCTAAAGGAGGTCCTGTGGTAGATGTCAACAGATAAAGCCCAACCCAGGTCTACCTTTCAAACTGAAGGCCCTGCAACAGGACCTGCACACAGATGCATGAGATGATGCATGGAGAGCATGGAAGTACAACCTGAGAGTACAGGGACAATGGTCAACAAATTTAAGATCAGAGCACATTAGTTGGAAAGAGATGAGGACACTAGTATAGGCTGTACAGGGTTTCTGTCATTCTTGGAAACCACACCCCTTAAAAGTGTTCACAACATACAACACAATGGTCATGTGCAGCTGTTCAGATTGGCTCTTTTTGCATGGGAACAGGACATAAAAGCAAGCCTGTCTCTCTCCAAGCTGTTTACATTCCCTCACAGGACAATGTCCTGACAAACTTTCTAAGCAGATCAAGGGAAGAGTCCCACGAATGGATGCTTAAAAGGAAAATATTCTTAGACATACTCCACAAGTAGGAGGTGCCACAGATAGATCTATTTTCCTCCACTGACAACAAACTACTTTATGCTGTTTTACACCGGACTCAGTGTCCTCAAACTTGGACAGTGGATGCAATGTCTTTTCCTTGGAAAGGGAGTTTCTTATATGTCTTCCCTCCATCTCCTCTTCCCCCAAGGTATTAAAGATGCAAGGGGAATACCCAAAGATTTTACTGGTGGCTCCCTGATGGCCATGGTAGCATTTGTCCCCCCCCTCTCTTCCAACTATCCAAAGTCTATGGGTCCAGAAGATTCCCTCCACAATGGACTTGCTCACACAAAAGAAGGCTTCACTCCTTTATTCAAACCTGTCATCTTTCAACCTGACATTATGGATGATAGTATTCTGATACCTTTTAGTCAACAGTTTTCTGAGGACGTGCTTAAAGTTCTCCAGAAGGCAAGAAAACCTACTACCAGGAAATCTTGCATAGCTAAAAGGAAATGATTTGCTATTTAGTGTCTAAAAGTCAGGATCCAGTACAGGCTAATAACCTAAATGTCCTCTGTTAGGTCCATAAGCTGTTGAAATCCTCTATTAAGGGATACATTTCAGTCATATTTGCTTGCTTATCTCTGGATCCTATCCTAAAACAGTTTTTGAAAGGTGTACTCCACCTGAAACCTTCAAGGAAAGCTATCCTGCCCATTTGGGACCTCAAATTTGTGCTGGAAAATGTTACTGTTTCCTTCTCTTAAACCAGCTGCCTCTGCATCTCTCAAATTCTGTACTTGGAAGACCATTTTTCTGGTAGCTCTCACCTTGGCCAGATGAGACTCTGAGCTACAGGTCCTTATGGCAGCTTCCCTCCCTTCCTTATTTTCCAAAAGTATAGAGTGTTTTTGAGGCCTGTCCCTCTAAAATGGTTAATTAACTGTCTCTCAGTCAGGCCACAAATCTGCTCTTCTTCACTAATCCACAAAACAAGGGAGAAAGGATTCTACATTCTTTTGATGTGCATAGACAACTCAGATTCTACCTGGACAAAACTAAAGATATCCACAAGTTGGACCATCTGTTGTCTTTTTCCAGAATTCCATACAAGATAACCCATTTCAAAACAAACTATTGCTAACTGGATCTCTAAATCCATTACCTTTTGCTATACTCATTATGGCAAATCCTTGTCTTCCCTAGAAAAGGCACATTCCATTAGGACAGTGGCTTCATCTGGAGCCTTCTATAAGGGGAATGACTCTAGAACAATCCTAGAAGCAGGTACTTGGCCTTCTGTGCATACCTTTACCAAACATTTCATAGTGGATGGTTTTCTAAATCCAGAGCTGTGTCTGCCAAGTCAGTTCTCTCAGGGTATGGGACAGCTCTATTGTTTCTCATCCAACCACCCTTCTTTCTTCATAAGCTTTGGGGAATCACCCAGCAGTTTGGAATACTCGAAAGGTGATCTAAGAAAGGATGTTGTACAGTTGTGTAAGAACTTACCATAGCATTAGATGTCCTGTTGATCACTGTTGCCATATTCTTTCCCACCCTAGCTTCCTCCACCTTTGTGTCTTCCTTCCTTTTTTGTTATGTACCGATGGGGAGCCTTTTTCTGACTTCTCCCCACATAGCTGACCAGTTACTCTAGTATCCTCAGATGTCTACAGGCATCTGGCTTGGAGATAGTCTGAGGATATGGGCTCATACGTCCTCTTATGTACCCTTACACCCACAAGTTTAGGTCATATGTCAAGACATATGGCTCTGTGGAACGTTTTGGCTTTGGTACCCCAGTCAGATGTCTAGGTTATTTGATGAGATAAACCAACAGTTTGGAATACTGCAACAGTAATCAGTAGGACATCACTGTTGTTATAAATACTTACACAACTGTACTTTATAAAGGCAACAAAAATGGTTTAGTCACTGGCTGTACTGAGCAACGATAAAACCTTTGCACTATTTGTAGAATGTGATAAGAAAACCCCATGTTGTTTTATATTTGACTTTCTAGGCTTACAGTAGTCTTGATGAATAATGCTGTCCAAAAAATGTACTAGGTCAAGCCTTTTTCACCCCTCCCCCCACCAGTATGATATCTAGCAAGCCAAAACTGACTTCTAAATGTCTGATGGCTATCATGGTTGATGCAGGGAAGAGCAGTCAAAGTACACAGGATATTCTTTAATATTCTTTATATTAATACACACTTCTTTTTGTGACATAATACAAAAGTGATTGGAATAAGTAATTCAAGCAAAATAAACACTGACCTTTAATCTGTGCAA